>NC_069505.1:606153065-606195565 GCF_027579735.1 Bombina bombina | reverse complement strand
GCTTGCCCTGACATGTGGGGCGGCCGCCTTCAACTTGGATATTTATAGGCTGAATATCCTTCTGATGTTGGATTATCTCAGTCTTTTGATTGGCCCTCACTACAGTGAATCCAATAGGTTAGTTTGGGGGGGGGGGGTGTTTATAACAGACCAAACTCAGTCAGACATATCAACATTGTTGCCTAGAAATCATCTCTTAGGTTAGTTCTACTGTTTTGTTACATTTAAGGGGTTATATGTCACAGAACCCGAGAAAGGAAATGTAGTGGGGACAAACAACACATAGGAGAATCATATTCCCCGTGCATTCACACATATATTAAACTAATAAACAGATACAGACAAATCCTCACGTGTAAATTTGGTAGTGTTCTAAACAAACACTAATATGAATCTGTGATTGTGAATGATCCTAGTGAACAGGCTTAAGGTGCTTACTGCTAAATTGTGAGTAAATATAGATAAGTCAAATAACAGTTAAAATGAAGCCTGGCCCCACAGTAAAATGAATAGCTCATATCTAAATCAATTGTTATGGGGTGTAGGAGGAAATTACAACTCTTACTAATGCTCAACCCACAACTATAAGATAAAGTCGGTGTATGGCTAACTTTCAATGGAATGGTATTTGGGGGACCTAGAAAGACACCCTCACTTGGAGGGAAGATATATATGTCCGGGGAGAAAAAGGGAACCACCGGTCGGTGGTTGTGAGGTAAACACATTCATGAACACAGTGATATTGAAAACAAAAACATGGCTAGTGTACTTGTGAAATAATTAAAATGTGATAGTGACAGGTGGAAGGTACAATAAGCCCCCCAAAAGAGAGAATTTGAGGTGGGGAAAGAAAAAAAGTAGGGTGAGTGCAGCAATCTGCTGTGGATCGCTGGGTCATTATTTTAAAGAAAACCCTGAAAATAAGTGAAAATATAAAGTGAAGAGATCCAGTGCTTACATAATAAAATGTATCCAAGCTTAGATACTAGTGATAATAACACATTGTTAATGTCTGAAAAAAATGATATTGATACATATAAATGTGTGTGTGAATTTTCACAGGAAACAGTAGTAGCAGTAGTAGTCTGTTCACTGAGCCCTTTGGGATGAATTCAGTAGATATATCCATCTACATTTGGCTCTTAATAGGGCGTGTTCAAGTTTGCCCCCTCTGATTCCAAGGGAGATTTTCTCAATCCCGTGGCATTTAAGGTCTCTAGGGTTTGAATGATGGTATAATAAAAAATGGGAAGCAACAGATGAAATCATTTTGCCATCGTCTAGGACTTTCGCAGCATTTTTAATGTTTCTTATATGGTCTTGAAGTCTAGTGCGCAGTTTCCTACTCATCATACTCACATAGATCTTAGAGCAGCTACAGTGTAACGCATATATTATGCTTTCCGTAGAAAAGCTAATAAATAAATGTATTTTTTGTGTATGACCAAATCGATCTTGAATCATATATGTCTTATTTATGTGATTACAAGTGGAGCAAGTGCCCCATGGGAAGGAGGCTGGAATATATATATATATATATATATATATATATATATATATATATATATATATATATATATATATATATATGCATGCACTTCTTTGTTGGCCTTCCTTGACAGTGTATTGTTGGGGTTTGTGCACTATAATCAGAGGTCTACTTCAGTAACTCTGCTGCTGCAACTCCTGCTCTGCAGTGTTTATCATCAGTCAATGCCAAATCCTTTGGGAACTGCTGGCCAGTGTATCTAGGCATGTCTTTGTCCTCCTCCTCTGGAGGTGTATTTTTGGGGTTTCTATGCTATAATCAGAGGCCTACTTAATGTTGCGGCCATTTACTGTAATCCACATCATTGTGCATCTATCTAAAGTTCCTCCTTCCATCAAAGCATGTTTTCCAAAGGATATTGCTCCCTTCCATTTAAGTTGAGCTTCTGAGAGATATTGCTCTTGCTCACGTTGAAGGAATTTTACAAGGTCTTTTGAAATAAATCTCTGAATTAAGATATGTGGGAAGTTAATTAATATTGGTAATTTTTTTTCTTTCAAACATATTACTCTAACTCCACTTAAAGGGACAGTCTAGGCCAAAATAAACTTTCATGATTCAGATAGAGCATGTCATTTTAAACAATTTTCCAATTTACTTTTATCACCAATTTTGCTTTGTTCTCTTGGTATTTTTAGTTGAAAGCTTAACCTAGGAGGTTCATATGCTAATTTCTTAGACCTTGAAGCCCACCTCTTTCAGATTGCATTTTAACAGTTTTTCACCACTAGAGGGTGTTAGTTCACGTATTTCATATAGATAACACTGTGCTCGTGCATGAGAAGTTATCTGGGAGCAGGCACTGATTGGCTAGACTGCAAGTCTGTCAAAAGAACTGAAAAAAGGGGCAGTTTGGAGAGGCTTAGATACAAGATAATCACAGAGGTTAAAAGTATATTATTATAACTGTGTTAGTTATGCAAAACTGGGAAATGGGTAATAAAGGGATTATCTATCTTTTTAAACAATAAAAATTCTGGTGTAGACTGTCCCTTTAAGTACCTTGTTTTGCTGTGCAGCCCACCCTACTTTTAGTGCCACACTAGCTTCTTCAATTCTTTTATATGGAGTTCCAACAAAGTATTTGAAAGCACAGATTGAGAGAGGAAGAATGAGGGAGTACAGAAATGAAGATGGTATGGGACAGTTGTACAGGTGGGAAGTAAAAATTTAAAAGGGGTGAGACAAAAGTATTGTGAGAAAAGGTTGTGAATGATTAACGGCCATTAATTTAATTACCACATGTTTTTATTTTAATTCTCTTTCTAAAATGTCTTGTAGTTCTTGTATGTTCTCCTCTCTCAGCATTGAAAGATGGATTCGTTTAACTATTGGCATTCTGTAAAGTAATATTTTTGTTACAATTAGATCTCTTTTGAATTCCAATTGGCAATAGTGTTATGAAATAATTTTGTTATGAATTCATTTATTTAATGAATATTGTGACAAGCAAAACAAAGGCATGGTCAAAGTTCTTAAAAAATGCAGAAAGTCACAGAAAGTCCAAAAATTTTTTTATATGAAGCATTTGTTTTGCCCATACACATGTCTACAAATTAAACTTAATAATGGTATGGTAAAAAAGGTTTTCTAAGGATAAGCTGAGGGTAATTACATTATCCAATTAAAGAATCAGATGCAAAAATAGACATTGTTACTATTTTAAATAGAAAGCAAGTTCATACTAAGCCTGCATAGTGTAAAGAAAAAAAACTATATTTGATTGTCTCTTTCTTGCAGATTAAAGATGCTGAAGAGAAGTTTAATAAACTCATGAAAGATTACAATATTCAGGAAAATGAAGTAATGTTATCAAGAAAGATAGCAGAGCGAATCATGGCCCTACAGCATCAAGTTGTGGCTGAATATTCCAGGAAAAATAATTTACCCACCTGTTGTTTAGAGAACTTGAATGACATTTTCAATTATGAGAACCTCTCCTTAACCGAAAATATCAAACTTCTTGATGCAATGATTAGTGTTTCTCTGACTGAGTCAGCAGCAGCAGATCAGCAAATGTTAAAAAATAATAGTAAAATAGAAGCAAAGACATATTACCTGACACTCATCATCAATAAACTTTACAAAGAAAGCAAGACCATAGCTAAACATGTAATGCAATGCATTGTAGGTAGTTTTTCAACTTGTAACCAGGAGTTCATCAGTCAGATCCTATTCAATGAAATTTGGACTCCAGTACAAGCTTTGCAATTCTATCTAGAGGCATGCAGCAGAAATACACCTCAAGACAAAGTTGAGCGAATTCTGCTTGAGGCACAAACTTACGTGATATCAGCAAATAAAGCAATCTCTGCACTTAATGAAAATGACCCCCTAATGTATCTGAAAATGCAAAGAGTGGAGCAGGACAAAGATGTAAAGTCAATTGTAGAGGAAATGAGATCTCATGGTCACCCTGAAAAACTCCTAAAAATTCTTGAAGTGGTGGTACAGGAAGTAGTTAGAATACTCCCTAGTTTTCCAATTAAAGATCTAGATGAAAAAATGAAGACAGAAGGAATCCAAGAATTAAGAAATCTTGACATAGAAAATCCTAAAATCGAAAGTCTAGTCAAAATTTTGATTGGATTATCAGTTGCTGTTGAAGACACAACAACTTTACAAAGTGGGAAAGGTTACTTTCCACGTGCCACCCAGCTTGCTTCTCTGCTAACTCTCCTCTTGTCCAAGACACCAGACACCAAGAGTTGCCTTTTAGAGATTGCTACAGGGGAAGGGAAATCTTCAATAGTGGCAATGTTTGCATTAATACAGGCCATTAGAGGAAAAACTGTGGATATCATAACTAGCAGCCCTGTGTTGGCCCGTCGTGACCAGGAAGAGTGGAAGAAATTGTATGAAATGTTTGATGTAACTTGTAGTGTGATTCCTCCCAAAGGAATAGATGAATGTTCTGACTCTAGGGATAGAAATAAACTCCTTAAAGATGCTTATAAATGTGATGTTGTGTATGGAACCGTAGATGCCTTTGCAGCAGACATCCTTAGACAGGAATTTGAAAAAAAGACAACTAGAGGCAATCGTAAATTTGAAATTGCCCTTGTAGATGAAGTAGATTATATGACACTAGACAATGGCGTTCAGATCACTTTCCTCTCTCATGATGCCACTGGCATGCGCCACTTAGATCAGTTACTAACAGCAATATGGGCACGAGTGTGTTTCTGCCAGAGAATTGAAGAAGCAGAGACAGGTGACATTTTCTGGACAACTGGAATACAATATTTCCATAAGTTAATAACAGATGCTGTGCTGGGGCAAGAAACATCTGAAAATTTCAGTCCTGATGAAATTCTGATTTGTGCTGTGCAAGAAGGATTCCTTGGAGAAGAGGATTTGGATATAATAAAAGCAGAAAAAAATCAGTCAGTTGTATCTTCCACTAAAGATGTGGAAAACAATTCAATGGGAAAGCTACTTAAAAAACTAGGACCACCTCAACAGAAAGCTCTTTTGACAATATTTGGAAAAGCCTTAGATGATGTTGTTAAATTTAAATTTTATGAGTTAAAGAATGGAAAAGCATCCTTTACAGAATCTAGCTGTGAGTCAGATGATAGTCACGCCATCTCTGTGCTGCTTCTGGAAGAAGGAAAAGCATGTTTATTGATGAGTGAAAAAAATTTAATTGAGGCAACAGCAGAGGAAATCTCATCTAAAACCAAATATTCTGACACCTATCAACCAACTGATATTAAGGATAGTGAGGGAAATTCCATTCTTCTGCCAGGGTTTTTAAAAGAATACATAAAGAATAGACTCAATGTCTTTGTGGAGAATGCTCTTAGAGCCTTAGTGATGGAGAAAGGGAGACAGTATACAATTGATTCCAGAGAAAATTCTGACTCACATGAAAGTGACTGTATAATTCCTATTGATTTCAAATCAACAGGAGTTCTTGAAAAGAACAAGCGCTGGGGAGATGGACTACAGCAGTTCCTTGAGATAAAGCATCAACTCGCTATAACTTCTTTGTCTAATGTAACCAATTTCATGTCCAACTTTCACTTCTTTCAACGATACTCCTGCACTTCTGGAGTATATGGGGTATCTGGGACTCTGGGTGATGAGAGTGATTTCATATTTTTAAAAAAACATTTTAAAACAAGTTGCTATCCCATGCCCACTCATCGATACACCAAGAAAGTAGAAATACCAGCTATTCAGGTGGGAGGAGGTAAAGAGGCATGGATCACAGAAATATGTAAGTATGTTAAGAAAAGGACAAGTCCCAAAGAATGGATCAAAGGTCAAGCTGTCCTGGTGATTTGTGAAGATGTCAAAACAGCAGAAGAACTCCAGTTGAAACTAATAGAACTTAAGGCAGTTTCCAGCCCTGAAAAGATTACCCTTTATACCAGAAATGATAAGCATGATGTAGAGAAGCGAGTTTTTGATTCTGGAGATGTGATTTTGGCAACAAACTTGGGTGGTAGAGGAACAGACATTAAAGTCACAGAGAATGTGAACCGTAGTGGAGGTTTATTTGTTTATCTTACTCATTTCCCTGCTAACATGAGGGTTGAGAAACAAATATTCGGGCGCACATCACGTAAAGGAAACCCGGGAGGGGTTCAAATGATAATAAATCAGCAAGATCTGTCTCCCTCATATAAAGGACAACCCGTTGAAATAATGAGGGACAGGAGGGAGTGGTATGAAGATCAGCGTATCTTAGACATGGAGAAGGATGAGCTCTTGGAAGTAAACATGCGTCATGAGCTTTTCACCCTCTTTTGTAATTTCCTTGATGAGTTCAAGAACAATTACTCTTCAACTGAGAAATCTGATATTTATAACATCAAGGATTTAAAAAGCTACATGTCTGCTTTGTCCAGCAGTACTAAATTAGATTATCAACCTGCTCTTAATTCCCTAAAGGAAACATGGGCTATATGGCTTACGTTACATGAAGAAGACATAAATAATCACAAAGATCTAATGAAACTGAAAGATGACCTGAGCAAACTCCTAAAATCTAGATCTGAAAATCTTCTACAGGGGAATTCTCACAATTTTTATGATTTCATAAAAATAGCCATGGATCGAACATATTTACATATCAACAATCATGGGGATGACTATGGTGCCCTAGTTTACTGGAAGAAAGTAGAAAATACTGACCCCATCTATCGTTCCATCTCACTTTACAATCGTGCTTTTATAACTATCAATCGTGAAAAGGAAAATTATGAACAGGTAGCCATAGACCTTCTGAAAGAGGCAAAGAAGTCTATGAATGTGTATATCTGTGAAGCAACTAACACAAACTCTTTTGGAAACATAACACATAGTAAAATGTTTGAGCCTCACCATGAAGAAGCCAATTTTACTTTACAGATTCAAACAAGAATGAGTTTACTCAAATCTTGGGTAAATTATATTGATAAGTCCATTAAAAAATTAGAAGATCTTAAATCAAAAAAAGAAGATGCAATAACCAAAGAGATTGCAATCTTTAGTCTAGCAGACAACTATGGCAATATAGTTGCCGCTGAGCTATCTCTTCTTTATGATTATGGGCTTTCATTTGTTTTTGAAGTGGAGAAGAAACCAAAGTTCTGCATAGATGCTCTGATATGTTTTCTACTTGGTGTCTTACAAGTCCTGGCTGGGATTGCAATCTGTATCTTTACCCTTGGCACAGCTACTCAGATTGGTATGGGCTTCATTACTGAAGGTATCAGTGATATGATTTCTGGTGCAGAAGGGATGATAAAAGGAACTTTTGATTGGGCAGAATGGGCTATATCCAAAGCTATTAGTATTGCATTATCACTAGTTACTGCTGGGTTCACTGTTGTGGCAAAAATAGCAAAGGCTGTATTCAAGGTTGGAAAAGAGCTATTAAAAGGAACACGGAGTCTTGCATCAGCAGCAAAGAGTATTGCTAAATCAAGTAAAGCAATAATTACTTCAGCAACCAAGAGTGTAAAAACTGTAGCTTCAAAAGCATCTGTACAAACAGTATCTCAATCTATTAAAACATTTGCTAAAAGTGAAACTACTAAAGCAATAGTAAAAGAAACCCTAAAATCCACAGGGAAAGAACTAGTCAAACAAGTTGCTTTGAAAGCTTTAGACTATGCTGTTGACGCAGGGGTTGAAGCTGTTTTTAAGGAAATAATAAAGAATTCCCTCAAAAAGCAAGTCAATGACTTTGTGAAAGGTAACAAGGAACTAGAAAAAGCTCTTATCACTTTTATTGTAGAAAATGGTGTTCCAGAGTCTACATTAAAAAGTGAAAATCCTTCTAAATACAAAATCTTCTCAACTATTGAAAAGCAAACAAAGGAAATGGTGTCAAATGCCAGCAAAAGTACATTTAATGAGATTGTTAGTGAAGACCAAACGGCTAGCAAAGTTGTATCAGGGCTGGGAAATGCAAGCAAGTTTGTTATCGCAATACTAAACGAAAAGAAAGCTAAAGGAAGCTTAATAAAAGGGATTCAACTAAGTGTTCATATTGCACAAACTTGTACTAAACTTGCTGATGTGTTAAATTCTTTACCCACTGGGGAGCTAATCAATGGCAAAATTATACCTACCTTAATCACCAACCTTTCAAGTGAATCTAACTACAAAGATGATGATCGTAGAAAGTTCCCTGAGGTATTGAGGCTGAATGAAGAGCTAAAAGAATCAGTATCGACTTGTATGTCTGATGAGTTTGTTGACTTGATAGCTTCCAAGTTAACAGGTTTGGTTAAAACTGGATGGGAAAACCCTTTTATACAAGAAGCTACTGGCAAACTAAAGAAGAATGCAGAAGAATGGCTACAGACAACCCCAATGAAGAAGTTTTTTGTCTCTTCAAGTCAGACCGATAATAAAAGCTCAGAAAAATCAGATCAAGGAGAGAACAATAAAGAAAAGATCAGCGCATTTGTAAAAAAAATACAGGAGAACAATGACACTGCCATAGACTTAAAGCTCAAGGTTCTAGCTAAAAGCGAACTGCTCAATGGCCAAGGCATTATACTGACAATAATAAAAGATGGTAACAAGATATCTACTGAGAATTATTCGACATCACTGTCATCAGAAAAAAACATACAGATCCAGATGCAAGAGAGGTAAGGGATGTTTGTAATTTTGTGTGCATTCATGACATTTATTATTTGATTTATAGGGGTCAATTACAATCTTTCTGTTCATGTATATTGACTATCTGTGTTCTGAGTGATCACAATACAAGAGATAACTCCATTTCTGTATTAGGAAAGAGTGCATTAGGGGGGAAGCTGGCCATGGGAGTTCTGGTCATTTGGCAAGAGTTGCTGATCAGGCTAGAGAGCATGGGAGGTAAGAACTGTTGTTGAGAGCTGTTAACCTAGCTGAACCACAGGAGACAATGAGAGCCAACAGATACCAAAGAAGCCACTATATTGGGCTAATAGGGCAGTATCCTGGTTAGCACACGTTAAGTTTTATAAAAAATGTTAGCCTCTAGCAGTTTTAAGAGGACGGAGATTGTCATAAGCAGAATGACGCAGTCCACCTACTCTTAGGTGCTGACCTGCTCCCTTACTACCATCTCCACTTGCTGCCACAGGGATTATTGCCCAATGTCCTGGGTGCCATAGATTGCACCTATGAAGCACTAAACCATCCCAGGATTAAGAGGTCATATACAGAAACTGCAAACAATTTCAATATGCAAGTTGTTTAAAAACATTCCACGCACATTCAGAGTGTCAATGCATTGTTCCCTGGAAGCACTCACAACTCATTTATCCTATGTCAAACAGACCTCTTTGACAGGTCAGAAAATTGAGAATTCCTTGAAGGATGCTTGCTTTGTAAGTCTCCTCACACATGAGGTCTCTCATTCACTAACACAAATCACACTCCACACTTTGACGATCATTTCTTTTCCCTCACAAATCCTCATAATTTTCTGCACTTCTGCTAATACCTGCACTTCATGTAACCCATTAATACTTGCATGCAGGCCCTCACCTTCTTTGATTCATCATAGCTTCACCTGTCACCATCAGCTATCCCCTGCACACTAAATAGTATGCATGCTGACCAAAACCCTCCCATCCCAGCCTTATCAAAGGTTCACACACTGAATTCACCACAGTTTTCCTTTACATGAACATTTCTGTCTGGGAACTGTCTGCTTCTACCCAACAAATCACACTAGCCCTTCATCTCTAATATGGTCTCACACTGTTTTCCCCCTTCCTCTAGGAGATACAAGATATGGGTGCATGGCCTGGCTGCACATGACCATCACCCACAATCCTAGTCCATTTTGGCAAAGCGCACCTTTTGGGTACTTAAATCATGGTACAGATGTTTAGTCACTCTGGTTAGACCTTGTTATATTCCTTTCCAAAAGTTTAGTGAAATCATTAAAGGCCTGCTACTGCCTTCAAGATCTGTGTGATGGCCTTTTATGTGAAGTACCACTTGACAGGGTTGTGGAGAAGGAGCCATAACCTCTTGCTGGTCATGGGGAGATTCCAGGTTTGAGACATCATATATGAGTACTTCCAAGGTACATGTCAATACTATTGAGCATTGACATTACCTGCATTCATCATATGTATCATATTACTGATAGTTTTATGGGTTCCACCGCCTAACAGTCCCAATCGTGTAACAAGTGTGAAAGGGACAAGCACCACCAATCAGAAGCTTTTAATGTTTATGTTGATGTTATGTTCTGATCTAGCACCACCAATAATAATCAATTAATCTTTATGTTGATCGTATGTTCTGATCTAGTAGTACCAATCAAAAGCTATTAATATTTATGTTGATGGAATGTTCTGATCTAGCAGTACCAATCAGAAGCTACTAATGTTTATGTTGATTGTATGTTCTGATCTAGCACCACCAATCAGAAGCTATTAATGTTTATATTGATGGTATGTTCTGATTTTAGCAAAACCAGTGGGAAGCACAAGTTCAGCCTTGTTAAGTCAGATGGAACAGTGACACCTGCAACTGATAAAGGGGAAATGGGACTGTACCAAGTTGTGAGCCGGGCAATAAACAAGAATGAAACAGATATAAAGGAATCAGCGCTGACTTTAAAAAAAGGGGTGGACCTTAAGGTAAAAATAAAGAATTCTTAGTACATTTCAGAATGGAAGTAAAGGTTATTTATATATATATATATATGTAAGTATATACAGTATGTATGTAAGTATCTATGCATTTATGTATGTAAGTATGTATGTATGTATGTGTGTATGTAATTATTTATGTATGTATCTATGTAAATATGTATTTATGTATGTATGTAAATATGTATTTATGTATTTATGTATATATATTTGTATGTATGTAGCACCAACTGAATACTGAGATATTTTGGATTGTATGTAGGGTTGCCATCTCAGCCATGTGTTCCTGGACACTTATGAGTTATACATGCTGCAGGGTGTGCAGGTAGGAATATGAATTTTAACCCTGGACAGCACACAAATAGCAACACTGAGCAGCACTATTCATGTTCCTCTCTGCACACCCTGCCGCATGTATAACTCATAAGTGTCCAGGAAAACATGGCTGAGTTAGTAACCCTAGTTGTTTGTTCCTTTAAGCACAACTCTTATACTTGGTACATTATTATTTTATTTTTATTTTTTTAAAGAACTCTAATTTGTATTGAATTACAAATTGAAACAGTAATTAAAACATAATGAGTCTATTGTTTTTTATATTATGAAGGGTTTTTAATAATCTTATACCACTTGATAATATATAAACATTAGGATATTTGTTCCCTCTTTTTTAGCACAAGAACATGAGTTTTCTTTTTGAAGAAAAAATACTGTGATTCATGTTAAAATATTCTGTTTTAAATGCAACAAAAACAGACATTGACTTGAATGTCCTTTTAATCAAATATATGTTTTTTGGGCTGGCAAAGTCCTTAGTAAGAGTGTTACATAGGACGTGAAACACAAAAATAATAAACTTTTAAACAACTATCTAATTTACATATATTATCAAATTTGTGTTCATTCTCTTGGTATCCTTTGTTGAAAGAGCAGCATACCTCTACTGGGAGCTAGCTAAACATATTGAGTGAGACAATGTCAATATGTGCAGCCACTAATCAGCAGCTTGATCTCAGCAGTAGAATTTTGATATTTCAACAAAGGATACAAACAGAATGAAGCAAAATATGTAATATAAGTAAATTGTAAAGTTATTTGAAATTGCGAGCTCTGTCCGAATCATGAAAGTTTAATTTTGAATTTACTGTCCCCTTAAGGGTAATTGTTGTAGCCACTGGGTTACCTCCTGTTTGGAGATTCAAAGATGTAAATCTGGCCACTTATTTAGTGTATTTTACTAAATCACTATAATTCTGCTTAAAAAAGGTAAAAATAAATGTTATTTCAATATTTTTTTTCTGCTTAATAAACAGATGAACGAGAATTGGAACGACTTTTTGCCTCTGGTGCACAAAGAAATGCTGAGACAGGAACTGGCAACCCTGGCAATAAATTACAGAATCGGAGTGGCATCTGGATAAAGAGGAATCACAGCACTCTTAAAGAATGCAACAAATATGTTACCATATATAAATGCTGAAAGCTTCACATAAATGGTGTTGGGTATAGGATCTATTTGTTTCTATGGGACTGAGTTCACAACTCTAACATATTACACAACTCCTTTAGTTTGTGAGTTTCAGAGCTGACAGTTTATATTGCATATAGCTCTAGGTCGGTTAGAAAAGGGCAGAACCACTAATGCATAGAAGCCCTTTATTGTATCCAAGACGTTAACAGAACGATGGGCGCTAAAGAATCGAGTGCAGACCTGGATACATTTCAGTTTAGAATAGAAGCCTTTTGCAGTAGACATTTATTAGTAACATACTTCTAGTTGTAGCTATGGGCTTCATGTATGAGGCTGTTTAGGCTGCTTTGGAGATTTTGCAGTGCAGGCTCACTCATGCCTGATAACTGCTATTTAAAGGGACACTGAACCCAATTTTTTTCTTTTGTGAATCAGATAGAGCATGCAATTTTAAGCAACTTTCTCATCTACTCCTATTATCAAATTTTCTTCATTCTCTTGGTCTGTTTATTTGAAAAAGCAAGAATGTACTAAGTTTAGAAGTCGGCCCATTTTTGGGTTGTCCTTGCTGATTGGACAGCACCAATAAATAGGTGCTGTCCATGGTACTGAACCAAAATGTGCTGGCTCCTCAGATTAGAAGTCTTCTTTTTCAAGTAAAGATAGCAAGAGAACAAAGAAAAATTGATAATAGAAGTAAATTAGAAAGTAGTTTAAAATTGCATGCTCTATCTGAATCATGAAAGAAAATTCTTATGGTTCATATCCCTTTAATTTATTTGTTTTAAAGTGATCCATTTTACCTGCTAGAATGTTTAAAATGGTTTACAAATAGCTCATTTACCTTTATTTCTGCATTTGAAATAAGTAATTTTGCTTGGGATATATTTAACTATACTGAAAGTTTCTATACTTAAAGGGCCAGTCAACACAGTAGATTTGCATAATCAACAAATGCAAGATAACAAGACAATGCAATAGCACTTAGTCTAAACTTCAAATGATTAGTAGATTTTTTTTCTGACAATTTTAAAAGTTGTCTTTTTCCACTCCCCCTGTACCATGTGACAGCCATCAACCAATCACAAATGCATACACGTACCATGTGACAGCCATCAGCCATTCACAAATGCATACACACTTATTCTTGCACATGCTCAGTAGGAGTGGGTGACTCAAAAAGTTTAAATATAAAAAGACTGTGCACATTTAGTTAATGGAAGTAAATTGGAAAGTTGTTTAAAATGGCATGCTTTATCTGAATAATGAAAGTTTCATTTTGATTGAGTGGCCCTTTAAGTAGTGGATATAGAAAAGCTATGTAAACATAGCCAGTAGAAGAAATTAAAATCCAGGGGGAGATAGGAGGGAAGCATGATAAAATATTTTCCTATTGTTCTCTCTATTGATATTTGGTATACAATCAGAGATAAGATAAAGAAGCATGTGTGTGTGCAAAAAGTGCTGAAATTAGAAGATCTGATTTCCCTGCAAGCTCAACCTATTTTGATGGGTTGTGGTGTCAAATAAAACCCTAATCTATTTCATATATAAAAATAAACCTATTTCTCATACATGTACGTATGCTTTGAGCACAGTAAGATCACTCATTGAACAGCCATAATTTTGCAGTGTTGTTTAAATCAATTTTGATTAAAAAACAAAAACTATTTAAAACTGAATTTCACTGGGTATTTCGTTTTTGAGTTTCACATCCTTTTAAACTAGAGAAGGCTTATTACTGCACATTAACAATGAAAGTGGGTTTAGATTGTATATTTTAGATTGTCTTTTTATTAACTAATTTGTTTTAGATCAGGGTATTTGTAGATTGAGTTTAAGAGATACAGTTTTAAGTAAATGAAACCAAATTATTGTCTTTCTCTGGTGACTTTTTTACATTGTATTCTAAGCCTTTCTAATATGTAAGAAGTTACACGAATAAACAAAATGCTTGAATTACTAAATAGTAAAATCTAGTTAAACAAAAAAAATGTATAGAATAGGGATTATGTTTTTCAAGGGTACTTTTGAATGTTTTGAATTTTTTGTCATTTTAAATAATGATCATACTTACTTATAAAAATGCATATTAATAAACATAATAGTTATCATTAATTAACAAGTTTTGTCATTTATAACTGTGATTAGAGCTATTTTTAATAAACTAAATAAATTGTGGAATTTGTTAATTTGTGAATCAATCATGCACATTGGAGAACCTGTTTGAATAAACATGAACTTCAACTCAAAAGTAAAACCAAAAAATATCAGAATATACACAGCAATTACACTATATGTATTTTATGTTCCTTTAAGAAAGAAATAAAGTCGCCTAGATTACAAGTTTTTGTCGGTAAGGCTGTGCGGGGCTAACAAGCCTTTTTTTCTTACCGCTCACTTAAGCCAACGCTGGTATTACGAGTTTTCTGCAAGCCGGCGTTAGCCTCAGAAAAGTGAGCGTTGAGCAAAATTTAGCTCCACATCTCACCTCAATACCAGCATTGCTTACGGTAGTGGTGAGCTGGCTGAACATGCTCGTGCACGATTTCCCCATAGGAAACAATGAGGCTGAGCTGGCTGAAAAAAAACCTAACACCTGCAAAAAAGCAGCGTTCAGCTCCTAACGCAGCCCCATTGTTTCCTATGGGGAAATAAAAGTTATGTCTGCACCTAACACCCTAACATGAACCCCGAGTCTAAACACCCCTAATCTTATACTTATTAACCCCAAATCTGCCGCCCCTGACATCATCACCACCTACATTATATTATTAATCCCTAATCTGCCGCTCCGGACACCGCCGCCACCTACATTATACTTATGAACCCCTAATCTACTGCCCCCAACATCGCCGACGCCTACATTATATTTATTAACCCCTAATCTGCCCCCCCATCGTTGCCGCAACTATATTAAATGTATTAACCCCTAATCTGCCGCAGCCAACGTCGCCACCACTATAATAAATTTATTAACCCCTAAACCTAAGTCTAACCCTAAGTCTAACCCCCCAACTTAAATATAATTTAAATTAAACGAAATAAATTTAACATAATTAAATAAATTAATCCTATTTAAAACTAAATACTTACCGATAAAATAAACACTAAACTAGCTACAATATAACTAATAGTTACATTGTAGCTATTTTAGGATTTATTTTAATTTACAGGCAACTTTATATTTATTTTAACTAGGTAGAATAACTATTAAATAGTTAACTACCTAGCTAAAATAAGTACAAAATTACCTGTAAAATAAACCCTAACCGCAGTAACAATTACACCTAACACTACACTATAATTAAACTAATTACCTAAACTACCTACAATTAATTACAATTAAATTAAATAAACTAAATTACAGAAAAAAAAAGAATTACAAGAATTTTACACTAATTACACCTAATCTAATCCCCCCTTTTTACAACAGAGCCATCAAATAAGCCAGCTAAAATGGCAAATAATAGATATCGTTAAATCACAAAGAAATGGTGCAGATAGGGAGAAGCTATTAAAGCAAACAAAGAAATGTATTGGATATATGAACTTGATACAATGTCAGTAGTAGATAGATAACATTTAATGATATTCTAACTTTTCTGTGATTTTAGCATAAGTATTAAATTAGATTTAGAATATTGAAAAAAAAAAGCAAAAAATGTTATTTACTAAGATGGAACCTGTTTGTGATCATTTGTTCTTACCAGTAGGTGGCAGTAACAGAATATGAAATGTGATGATTGTCTAAATGGCGTGAAATAGAGTGTATAAAAGAGTGATAATATTCTGTTTCATTTAATCAAAATAAGAGCTTGTCTGGAAATGTTGCATACTGTGCCAAGTTCATGTACCTGTAAAGTCAAGATATTTTTAATTTTACGAGTGCTGTGGACTCTGTTGCTTGGATATTTAGGGTATTGGCAGATATTCTGTCTACATCAGCACTATAGTTCCAAAAGTGTTATTTCAAGTGGAGCACAAATATCTCATTTGTGAAAGTACAGTTTTGTGCTCCACTTGTAATCTAGCCCTACATTGTTAAGTTAGTGTACACAGCTCTTGGTAGAATTGCTCCTTTGGTTTGTCAACAAACTGTAATAGCTGTTCACACATCTGAGATACAATTTGATAACCCAACTAATATTAACGTTCCTGGGCATATACATTTCCTGCTCAAATATTAGTGTTGCAATTTCATGCCGCAGTTAAAGGGACCTTAATCACTACATGGTAGATAGAATGAAAAATTCACAGACAATGGATAGTCTGTGAATAACATGTAGATGTGTAATTGTGGCGAGCCTGATTCGCCTCATTTATCAAAGCCTACAGACCGGCAAAAGCTGAAATCTGTGACGTAACATACGATCCGCGGGTCAGATCGATGCTTACATCATTACAGATGTTCTGAATACAAATTTGGCACTATCTGACAACTTTTGATAGTTATCAAACTGCTAACAGGTATGCTCGACACTATTCCGGCCCAGCGTACCTGCTTTTCAATCCGCCGCCCTGTAAGCCGCGGATGCCATAGGAATCAATGGGAGTCTGAAAGCAGCGAAAGCTTATGTTCGCTGCTGCCCGATATCCCATTGATTTCTATGGTATAATAAAAGTTACGTTTACACCTAACACCCTAACATAAGCCCCGAGTCTAAACACCCCTAATCTGCCACCCCGACACCGCCACCACCAACATAAAAGTATTAACCCCTATCCCGCCGCTTCCCGACATCTCCCCAACTAAATAAATATATTAACCCCTATTCTGCCGCTCCCGGAGCCCACCGCAACTAAATAAAGTTATTAACCCTTAAACCCCTGGCCTCCCACATCACTACCACTTACTAAACCTATTAACCCCTAAACCGCCAGTCCTCCACATCGCCGTAAACTAAATTGACCCATTAACCCCTAAACCTAACAACCCGCTAACTGTACATTAAAATTACATCATCCCTATCTTATAATAAATTTAAACTTACCTTTAGATTTAAACTATATTAAACTATTAATTACCTACCCTATCTATTATACTAAAATTACAATAAACTATATTAAACTAATAATTAATCTACCCTAACTGTTATACTAAAATTACATTAAACTACAAATTAAATTAACTATATTATATATTTAAAAACCTAACCCTACTCAAATTATTTAAATCTACAATTAAAACTTACAAAGTTACAAAAAACTAACAACTAAGTTACACAAAATAAAAAATAAATTATCAAATATTTAAACTAATTACACTTAATCTAATAGCCCTATGAAAATAAAAAAGCCCTCTTAAAATAAAAAAACCCTAGCCTACAATAAACTACCAATGGCCCTTAAATGGGCCTTTTACTGGGCATTGCCCCAAAGAAATCATCTCTTTTATCTGTAAATAAAAATACAAATACCCCCCCAACAGTAAAAGCCACCCCCAAATAAAAACCTATCTAAAAAACCTAAGCTCCCCATTGCCCTGAAAAGGGCATTTGGATGGGCATTGCCCTTAAAAGGGCATTTAGCTCTTTTTCCGCCCAAAGTCCCTAACCTAAAATTAAAACCCACCCAATAAACCCTTTAAAAAACCTAACACTAACCCCCTGAGATCCACTTACAGTTTTTGAAGACCCGACATCCATCCTCAACGAAGCGGCAGAAGTCCTCATCGAAGCCAGAAGAAGTCTTAATCCAAGCGAGCCGAAGTCTTCATCCAAGCCGGCAGAAGTCTTCATCCAGACGGCATCTTCTATCTTCATCCATCTGGCGCGGAGCAGCTCCATCTTCAAGACATCCGGCCCGGAGCATCCTCTTCTTCCGACATCTTCTGGAACAATGAAGTTTTCCTTTAAATGACGTCATACAAGATGGCGTCCCTTAGATTTCGATTGGCTGATAGAATTCTATCAGCCAATCAGAATTAAGGTTGAAAAAATCCAATTGGCTGTCGCAGTCAGCCACTAGGATTAAGCTTTCATCCTATTGGCTGATCAAATCAGCCAATAAAATGCGAGTTCAATCCTATTGGCTGTTTGGATCAGCTAATAGGATGAAAGCTCAATCCTATTGGCTGATTGCAACAGCCAATAGGATTTTTTTAACCTTAATTCCGATTGGCTGATAGAATTCTATCAGCCAATTGGAATCTAAGGGATGCCATCTTGGATGACATCATTTAAAGGGAAACTTAATTGTTCCAGAAGACGTCGGAAGAAGAGGATGCTCCGTGCCAGATGTCTTGAAGATGGAGCCACTCCGCGCCGGATGGATGAAGATAGAATATGCCGTCTGGATGAAGACTTCTGCCGGCTTGGATGAAGTCTTCGGCCCGCTTGGATGAAGATATCTGCCGGCTTCGATGAGGACTTCTGTCGCTTCGTTGAGGATGGATGTCGGGTCTTCAAAAACTGTAAGTGGATCTTCAGGGGTTAGTGTTAGGTTTCTTTAAAGGTTTATTGGGTGGGTTTTATTTTTAGGTTTGGGACTTTGGGCAGCAAAAAGAGCTAAATGCCCTTTTAGGGCCAATGCCCATCCAAATGCCCTTTTCAGGGCAATGGGGAGCTTAGGTTTTTTAGATAGGTTTTTATTTGGGGGGGTTGGTTGTGTGGGTGGTGGGTTTTACTGTTGGGGGCTGTTTGTATTTTTATTTACTGGTAAAAGAGCTGATTTCTTTGGGGCAATGCACTGCAAAAGGCCCTTTTAAGGGCCATTGGCAGTTTAGTTTAGGCTAGGGTTTTTTTTTATTTTGGGGGGGCTTTTTTATTTTCATAGGGCTCTTAGATTAGGTGTAATTAGTTTAAATATTTGATAATGTATTTTTTATTTTGTGTAATTTAGTGTTTTGTTGTTTTTTTTGTAACTTAGTGTTTTTTATTTTGTGTAACTTAGTGTTTTTTATTTTGTGTAACTTAATTGTTAGTTTTTTGTAACTTTGTAATTTTTAATAGTAGATTTAAATAATTTGAGTAGGGTTAGGTTTTTAAATATATAATAATTTAATTTGTAGTTTAATGTAATTTTAGTATAACAGTTAGGGTAGGTTAATAATTAGTTAAATGTAGTTTATTGTAATTTTAGTATAATTAGGGTAGATTAAATAATAGTTTAATATAGTTTATTGTAATTTTAGTATAATAGATAGGGTAGGTAATTAATAGTTTAATATAGTTTATTTTAATTCTAAAGGTAAGTTTAAATTTATTATAAGATAGGGATGATGTAATTTGAATGTACAGTTAGTGGGTTGTTAGGTTTAGGAGTTAATAGGTTAATTTAGTTTATGGCGATGTGGGGGCTGGCGGTTTAGGGGTTAATAGGTTTAGCAAGTGGTAGTGATGTGGAATGCCAGGGGTTTAGGGGTTAATACATTTATTTAGTTGTGGTGGGCTCCGGGAGTGGAGGGATAGAGGTTAATACATTTAGTTAGTTGCGGTGGTGTCAGGGAGTGGTGGAATAGGGGTTTATAACTTTATTAGAGTTGCGGTGGACTCCGGGAGCAGCGGGATAGGAGTTAATAACTTTATTTAGTTGTGGTGGGGTCCGGGAGCGGCAGGATAAGGGTTAAACATTTTAGTATAGTGGCGGTGTTTAGTGACAGGGTATAAATAAAGCTGGGAAAAAGTTGAAAAGCAGCGAGATCGATGACTGTTAGTTAACAACAGTCCGCTGCTCATCGCCCCGTACGTGGTGTGTGGCTTTTTGACAGCTTTTTTAATATATAAGGATAGCTCATTCTGGTCTGCGGCCGCGATGTTAGGCGATGTTAGGCAAGTGTATTGGTGCCGGCGAATGCAGCACAGTTGACGGCTTGATAAGTAGTTATTAACAAAAGAAGGACAGAAAAAGTGAAGCATATTGGGCACACTTATAAGGGTCAAAACCAATACTATATTGCTGTGTGGTGTGTCGTGTATTAATTAAAACTTAACTTTTATATCAATTTAAGTAAAAAAATGTGGAGATTTCCACCAATAAGTGTTTAAAAATATGTTAAAATTGTGTCCGAGTGATACTCGGTACGCAAAGGCTCCTCTCAGGTGTGATACAGTGATCAGTCTGTATCACACTGTCCTGTTAGGGTAGTTCAACAAAATAAATACAGATAACCTTAACTAGATGCTATTCACACAAGATGTGAGTACCATAACCATTAGTTATATTAGTAAAGAGATAACACATAATTATTGTTCATTCAAATCCTACTTCATTTCCATAAGTTGAGAGTGTAATGAGGATGTCAATCTATTCAACCACTACTTGGATTTATGTAGGAGTATGTTATTATCCAGTGACGTGCGGTGAGTTCCGAGGCTGGTGAGGCTATTAATAATGTTGCTTCATTCTCTTGTTATCCTTTGTTGAAGGACATGCAGCAATGCACAACTGGATGCTAAATGAACATATTAAATGAGCCATATGCACAACCACCAATTACCAGCTGCTCCGAGTAGTGCATTGCTGCTCCTTAGCCTACCTTGGTATGCTTTTCAAAGGATACTAAAAGAAAAAAGCAAATTGGATAACATAATTAAAATGTAAAAGTCTTTAATATTGTATGTTCTATCTGAAACATAAAAGAAAAATGTTGTGTAGAAAATGAACATTAATATATTCTTCAATAAAAAGCCTAAACACTTTCCATGCTTGTTGTTTTTGTGAAAAGAGTGTTATAATGACTCTTATGACAGTAGTTAGCCTTGTGATTTATGTCTGTGTGCTTTGATGGGTATTTATGCTAACGTGTGAAATCTGTATTTAAGATAAATAAAGAGAACACATGCATTTTCAGACAACTATAACTTTCTGTGATTAAAAGCCTGCAAAGTTTAATGGAGAATCAGCAGCAGAGCAGCCTATATCAGATTTCAGTTTTTACTTTGTAACCCATAGACTGCCAGTCCAGTAATTCCTAGCAGACATTGAAAGCTTCAGTTACAGTAGCAGTCACTATCTGCCAGTGCCTTGTCCCTGATGTGCTATAGATTGTTGACATAATGTTCAGCCCCTTACTACTAAAAAAAAAATGTAAACAACAGAATTCTAATCAGTGAGCTGAATTTAATATGGGGTGGTGCAATGTTCCAGAAACCCTTAAAAAAAAAAAACACTTTTTGTTGAAAGGCAGCAATCACAGTGACACTTCTGTTTTGCTTAGAACTAGCACAGCATTAGCAATGTGTTTCATTCAAAGGAAGACTAGTTTATGGATGGAATCTACTACTTGATAAATGTATATTCATTTCATAAGGAAGACTAGTTTATGGATGGAATCTACTACTTGAAAATGTATATTAATTTCATAAGGAAGACTAGTTTATGGATGGAATCTACTACTTGATAAATGTATATTCATTTCATAAGGAAGACTAGTTTATGGATGGAATCTACTACTTGATAAATGTATATTCATTTCATAAGGAAGACTAGTTTATGGATGGAATCTACTACTTGATAAATGTATATTCATTTCATAAGGAAGACTAGTTTATGGATGGAATCTACTACTTGATAAATGTATATTCATTTCATAAGGAAGACTAGTGTTTGGATGGAATCTACTACTTGATAAGTTGATATTAATTTCATAAGGTCAGTCACTGACCTTATGAAATTAATATAAATTTATCAAGTAGTAGATTCCATCCAAAAACTAGTCTACCATTGAATGAAACACATTGCTAATGCTATGCTAGTTCTAAGCAAAACTGAAGTGTCACTGTGACTGCTGCCTTTCTGCAAAAAGTTTTTTTTTTTTTTTTTTTAAGGGTTTCTGGAACATTGCAGTTACATTCTTTGCTGTAGACATTGATGTCTAATATTCACATAATCTTACATATAATAATACCATGAAAACCCAAAGCAAAAATGTATAGAAATGGGAAACAACTAAAATGGTGTCAATTGCTTAAGCTTAGTTGCAGTTTGTAAGTACGCTTGTACTTACTGTAACTAAGGCAAGCTGGTTAGCTGCAAATTACAGTTGTCTGGTCTTTACTTTATACAATTTTAAATCCATATATTGAGGTATTGTGACACATGATGGTATGCCAAGCTTTGCTATTGAGCTTTGATTAGTGACACCTCACGTAAACATGCACCACACCAATAGGAGTCAGCGGTCAAATCATAAATGATACCCCAGCCCCACTGCAATAAAATGATGCCCCCAGCACCCCTGCAATAAAATGATGCTCCCAGCAATAAAATGATGCCCCCAGCACCCCTGCAATAAAATTATGCTCCCAGCCCCCTCTGTAATAAATTATCCCCCATCAATAAATGATTCCCCCAGCACCCCTGCAATAAAATTATGCTCCCAGCCCCTCTCTGTCATAAATGATGCCCCCAGCATTAAAATTATTCTCCCAGCCCCCCTATTTAATAAATTATGCCCCCAGCAATAAATTATTCCCCCCAGCCCGTCTGCAATCAAATTATGCCCCAGCACCCCTGCAATAAGATTATGCTCCCAGCCCCCCCTGTCATAAATGATGCCCCCAGCATTAAAATTATTCTCACAGCCCCCCTCTTTAATAAATGATGCCCCCAACAATAAATTATTCCCCCAGCCCTCCTGCAATACAATTATGCCCCCAGCACTGCTGCAATAAAATAATGCTCCCACCCCATTTCTGTAATAAATTATGCCCCCAGAAATAAATTCCCCCAGCACCCCTGCAATAAAATGATGCCCTGAGCCCCCTGCAATAAATGATGCCACCAGCCCTACTGCAATAAATGATGCCCATTGCCCACAGCAATAAAATGAAGCCCCCAGGCCAGCCTCCTGCAATAAAATGATGTCCCCAGCCCCCTCCCACAATAAAATGATGTCCCCCAGCAATAAAATGGTGCCCTAAGCCCCCTGCAATAAAGTGATGCCACCAGCACCCCTGCAAAAAAAAAATGCACCAGCAATAAAATGCGCCCCCCCTCGCGCCCCCCCCCCCTCAAACCCCCCCCCCCCGCGACCCCCCCCCCTCGCGCCCCCCCCCCCCGCGACCCCCCACCCTCGCGGCCCCCCCCGCGACCCCCCCTCTCTAAAAAAAACCCAGCAGTTATCTGCACAAGCAATTATTTACATGACACGCAGTAATTATAAGGGAATAGGGAGGTCTATAAAAAGAGAACTTGTTCTTTGGGTTCTGCAATGCAATCTGCACCATACGAAACCAAACAAGCCTTGTTCTGTTTCGTATGGTGCAGATTGCAGAACCCAAAGAACAAGTTGTTTACAAGGTCCTTACCTACCAAGAAGATCAGCTCAGCTCAGCTGCTGACTCACGACACGGACACAACACCATCACACCCGTCCAGGTTGTCAGTCTCACTCAGACTAGACTATGCGCCCAGCCCCATTGCGCCGCTGCCTCTCTCTCTAGTCTCTAGTAGTGACTAGTCTGGTCTCTTCCCGCCCGATTTTCAGAGTGACTTTGATGACGTCACTCACAAGGGCTCAGCGCTGATTGGCTGGGCAATTGGCTGGGGCTCCCGAGGCGCGCCTCTTGGGAGCAATATGGGCCGCAAACTGAGAGACTTAACCACTGGGTGGCAGTCTCTGCGGGTCCCATATAAAAAAATATCCTCAGACATCCATATTGCGCAAAGGGAGGGCAGCTGAACGGCTCAGCGCCTCTCCTTCCTTGCGCAATATGGATGAGTAGGTAATTTAAAAAAAAAAATACTTTTGCACTTTGAATTTGAGTGCATTAGTGCAGCCATGTTGGCAAACTTTGAAGTGGTGGGGGGTTGGGGGGGTAGGGTAAAACAAAAAATTAAAAAATATAAATGAAAAAATAAATAAAAAATATATTTTTTTTTTTACAAATTATTACAAAAAAGTGTAATTACACTCACAGGACAGGTGAGGCGCTGCCTCACCTGCCTCCTATGACTGCACGTCACTGTTATTATCAAAACATTAATATTTTCCATTTTTATTTGTGGAATGTGTTATTGTGTTCAGTGCAATATTATTTGTAGGTATCTGTGACCTTGAAGTTGAAGCACAGATTACTGAATTCTATTTGTAGAGAGAATGACTTGTGAAGGATACGTATATATCAGAATAGTTTTTCAATAAAAATCATTCAGAGAAGAAGTCTTGCTGCTTGAAATATAATTATTTTTATTCCTCCTGTGTTTTATTATACTCTTTGGCCTTGTGTTTCTAATTAAATTCAAATAGATGTTATACAAAGAACGTGTGATTCTAAGGTTGTACAGAGTCAAGTGGCACTATACAGGCTTATAAACAGCGATAGCCTGAATTATGCGCAATTATATTATGAGGCTAAATAGCCAAAACCATTAAAATTCAAGCTATAAATATCGCTCTAGTAAGAAAGCGCTGTTGTTATACTTGACCACAAATATTACCCAGATTCAAATGATACTAAGATAATCTGTCCCCTAGCGATTGTCAGCCGTTTAGGAATCAGTCCGGGATGCAACCCAACTGCTAGCGTGAATAGAAAGCACACGCTAGCACACTGAGAAATAACCAGGATGTGACCCACTCAGGAAACAGATGAGAATGGTAACAAAAATAATAATTGTTCCAGTATGCAAGGAAGCCACAAAGGAAAAAACGTCCCTTTAAGCAGGTTAGAAAAATACAAAGAAAATGCTCTTATTTGCAGTTTTGAAAAGGTCCCATTAAGCAGGCTTGTAACAAAAAGGCAAAGTTCTCTCTTGCAGCTTGAAAAAGTAAAAGACCCTTTAAGCAGGTTTGCAACAAACAGAAAGACAAAGTTCTCTTTTGCAGCTTGAAAGTAAATGTCCCTTTAAGCAGGTTTATAACAAACAGAAAGGCAAAGTTCTCTTTTGCAGCTTGAAAGTAAATGTCCCTTTAAGCAGGTTTATAACAAACAGAAAGGCAAAGTTCTCTTTTGCAGCTTGTAAAAGTAAAAGTCCCTTTAAACAGGTTTATAACAAACAGAAAGGCAAAGTTCTCTTTTGCAGCTTGTAAAAGTAAATGTCCCTTTAAGCAGGTAGTAATATTTATCCAAGAAAAGATTGTGGAATAAGGCATAAGCAAGGTCAGGCAGGCAGTAGTCGGCATCCAAACATCAGTAGTAGAATAAGGCAAAAGCAAGGTCAGGCAGGCAGATGTCGGTATCCAAATAACAGTAGCAGGGTTAAAGCAAAAGCAAGGTCAGGCAAGCAGAAGTCGGTATCCAAACATCAGTAGTAGGGTTAAGGCAAAAGGCTTGGTCAGGCAGGCAGAAGTCGGTACACAAGAATATAAAACAGAATTTGGTATGGTACTCACAAACTCCAAGGGGAACAAACAAACGGGCCCCGAGTAAGATCTCCCGCCGTGGTTTAAAGGCAGGAGCGGCGACGTCATCAGAGGGGTGTGTCGGAGGAAGCGTCACGTTGCTAAGCAACGTGACGTCATTCACTCAGAGAAGATCCGGGAGCCGCGGTGACACGGCGATGAACGGACAAAATCATGACAGCACCCCCCTCCTCAAGGACCCCTCCGGGGGACAGGACCAGGCCTATCAGGATGAGTCTTGTGGAAGGCCTTGATTAAAGTAGGAGCATTTACCTGATGAGCCGGTTCCCAAGATCGTTCCGTGACTGGATAACCTTTCCAATGAATGAGATAATACAATTTCTTGCCACGAAGCTTGGAATCCAGAATATGGCTGATCTCATACTCAGGGTGTCCATGCACAAATAGAGGTGGAGGTTTAGAAAAAGGTTTAGAATACCTGTTAGTCATCACAGGTTTTAGAAGAGAAACGTGGAATACCGGATGGACTTTGAGAGTCTTGGGTAAAGCCACCCGATAAGCAGTGGAACACACCTGACCCAGTATTCGGAAAGGACCCACGTATCGTGGTCCCAATTTGTTAGAAGGTTGTTTCAGGCGAAGAAAACGAGAGGAAATCCAAACTTTATCACCAGGGCGATACTTGGGAGCCTTCTTCCGTCGAAGATCTGAAAAGAACTTGTAACGTCTAGAAGCTACAGAAAGAATACGATGTATTCTCCGCCAATGTCGAGTTAATTTTCGGGCCGTAAGATCAGAAGCAGGATTCACTGTGGAAGAAGTATGCAAAGGAAATGTTCTGGGCTGATATCCGTAAGCCGCATGAAAAGGAGAGGTCTGAAGGGAGGAATTGTACCGGGCATTATGAGCCAATTCAGCCAAAGGAAGGTAAGAAGTCCAGTTAGAGTGATAATGATCCACATAATGTCTAAGATATGTTTCAAGACACTGGTTTACCCTTTCAGTCTGGCCGTTAGATTGTGGATGGTGAGAAGTAGACAGAGATATTGTAGTTCCAAAATGTTTACAAAGTGATCTCCAAAATCGAGAAACAAACTGTACCCCTCTATCTGAAACAATATCTAGAGGAAATCCATGGATTCTTACAATATGTGAAATAAAAAGTTCAGAGAGTCTTTTGGCAGATGGTAATCCTGGTAAGGGTACAAAATGAGCAGTCTTAGTGAACCTGTCGACCACCACCCAAATAGTATTGTTTCCAGCTGACAAGGGAAGGTCGGTAATGAAGTCCATGGATACATGAGTCCAAGGCTGATGAGATATGGGCAATGGTTGGAGCAACCCTGAAGGAAGTTGGCGAGGAGTTTTGTTCATGGCACATTGTGTGCATACTGAGACGTAATCTTTAACATCTTGAGAGAGAGTAGGCCACCAGACATGCTGTTTGAGATTTCGAGTGGTAATACTGATGCCAGGATGTCCAGAAAGGGGACTATCATGAGCCCAAAATAGAATCTTGGAACGAAGGCGTTCAGGAACAAAGAGTAAACCATCGGGAGGTTTACAGGACAAAGGAAGATTCCTTTGAGCAGACTGTAAATCTTGTAACCAGGAAGTTGTTAGCTGGGCTATGACTTCATGAGGTTGGAGAATGGTACCAGACTCAGGAACTGGGGTATCTTGAAATTGTCTGGAAAGGGCGTCTGCTTTAATATTTTTTGAACCAGGTATGTAAGACAAATTATAGTGAAACCGGGAGAAGAATAATGACCAGCGTGCTTGCCTGGAATTCAATCGTTTGGCCGTTTGAAGATAAAGAAGGTTCTTATGATCAGTGAGTATGGTAAATGGCAAAGAAGTACCTTCCAGCCAATGCCTCCATTCATCCAAGGCCATTTTGATGGCAAGCAACTCTTTATTCCCTACGTCATAGTTAAATTCAGAAGGAGTGAATTTTTTAGAGAAAAAAGCAACAGGATGAATCCTTCCAGTCTCCGGTATTCGTTGAGACAGAACAGCTCCAGCAGCAACAGAGGAAGCATCAACTTCCAGGATAAACTGAAAATCTGGATTTGGGTGACGGAGAATAGGTGCTGAGGAAAAAGCTTCTTTGAGAGACTCAAAAGCTTCTATAGCCTCAGGAGGCCATTTTTTATAGTTTTGTCCTTTTCTAGTGAGAGAAGTAAGGGGAGAAGTAATAGTAGCAAAATCCTTGATGAACTTCCTGTAGTAGTTGGCGAAGCCCAGAAAACGTTGTAAAGCCTTCAAAGAATCAGGTCTAGGCCAATCCAAGATGGCAGAAAGTTTAGTAGGATCCATTTCAAATCCAGATGCCGATATTACATAACCCAGAAAGGGTATGGATTTTTGATGGAAAGAACATTTCTCCAGTTTAGCAAACAGATGGAAATCTCTTAAACGTTGAAGTACTTTCTTGACGTGGTGCACATGATCTTGGTGGTTCTGAGAAAAAATTAATATATCGTCAAGGTATATGATGACAAAGATATTCAAAAAATCATGAAAGATCTCGTTTACAAAATGTTGGAAAACCGCCGGAGCATTGCATAGCCCGAAGGGCATGACCAGATATTCGTAATGCCCAAATCGAGTGTTAAAAGCAGTCTTCCACTCATCTCCTTTGCGTATACGGATCAGATTGTATGCACCACGTAGATCAAGTTTGGTGAATATGGTGGCTCCCTGAAGATAAGTAAAAAGTTCAGGAATAAGGGGTAGAGGATAACTGTTCTTGATGGTAATCTGATTTAATCCTCTGTAATCAATACAGGGTCTTAATCCGCCATCCTTTTTTCCTACAAAAAAGAAACCAGCCCCTACAGGGGAAGAGGAGGGTCGAATAAATCCTCTAGCCAAATTGTCTTTAATATATTCTTCTAAAGCCATGTTTTCAGGTTTAGAAAGTGGATATGTCTTGCCTCGAGGATAGGTAGCCCCGGGAAGGAGATCAATGGGGCAATCAAAAGGGCGGTGAGGAGGAAGACGTTCAGCTTCTTTTTTGGAGAAAACATCCACAAAGTAATGATAAGGCATAGGTAGGGAGTCCGGAGTTTCGATAGTAAGAGCAATAGTGAGTGGTAACTTGGTGATCTTTTGAAGACATTTAGTCTGGCATGTAGATCCCCATGAGGTGAGTTCACCGAAAGTCCAAGAAAAAATAGGATTGTGAACTTGGAGCCAGGGTAGTCCCAAGATAATGGGAAATTGAGGAGTGGGAATGACATCAAAACAAATTGTCTCGGAATGAAGTATTCCTACGGTGAGAAGTAAGGGTTGAGTAGCAAACTGAATATATCCAGAACCCAAAGGATCTCCACTGACCGTAGAGACTGAAATTGAATACTCTTTCTTTAGTAAGGGTATAGAGTGAGTAGAGACGAATGTAGAGTCAATGAACACTCCTCCAGCACCAGAATCGATAAGAGCTTGGGTATGAATCTTACTATGTCCAATTTGAAGGGTTACTGGAACAAAAAGTTTCTTGTATAGGGAATGACAACTGTTTTGGCTTAACTCAGTTCCCTGGACTAGAGTTAAGCCCTGGCTTTTACTGGCCTAGTAGGACAATCCCTTAATAAATGCCCTTTAAGGCCACAGTAAAGACACAAGCCAAGAGTCCGTCTTCTCAAGCGTTCAGTCTCAGTTAATTTTATACTTCCCACTTCCATGGGTTCAGCCTGATCAGTAGTAGGAGAGGCAGGAGTGACTGGATTAGAAAAACGAGGAGCCAAACGAAAAGGAGTTCGAGTTGAAGACCTCTGTGTTCTATCCTTTTCTTGTTGGCGTTCACGAAACCTGGCGTCGAGACTGATACAAAGATTTATTAAGGCTTCTAAGGATTCTGGAAGTTCCCGATACACCAATTCATCCTTGAGACGCTCAGAAAGTCCTTTACGAAAAGCGGCTCTAAGTGCTCCCTGATTCCAAGTAGTTTCAGAGGCAAGGGTGCGGAACTCAATAGCGTATTGAGAAACTGGTTGACTACCTTGACGTAAATCCAAGAGAGTGGCTTCAGCAGCGGATGACCTTCCAGGTTTATCAAATACATTTGAAAACATAGAGAGAAATGTATCAACATCCAAAAGTATAGGGTCATTCTTTTCTAGGAAAGGTGATACCCAAGCCAAGGCTTTTCCTTTCAATAAGGAAATAAGAAATGTGATTCTAGAAGAGGGAGTAGCAAAAAGAGTAGGGCTATTCCGGAAATGGAGACGGCATTGATTCAAAAAGCCTCTACATTCTTCAGGGTTCCCATCATATTTATCCGGAAGAGGTATCCTGGGACTCAGTTGTACCTGAGACTGATTGTTAGGAATCGAAGGAGGTAATGCCTCAATAGGATTAGGATTGGGATTAGGATTGGGAGGTGCAGTAGCAACCACATTTTGTAATAGAGCAGTTATTTGATCAAGTTTAGTGTCCAGAGACTGCAAGTGGGTGGCATGAGATCCCAATAGCTGTCCCTGGTGAGCCACGGCCATGGATAATTCAGTGGGGTCCATTTATGGCCCGTTTGTAATGTCAGCCGTTTAGGAATCAGTCCGGGATGCAACCCAACTGCTAGCGTGAATAGAAAGCACACGCTAGCACACTGAGAAATAACCAGGACGTGACCCACTCAGGAAACAGATGAGAATGGTAACAAAAATAATAATTGTTCCAGTATGCAAGGAAGCCACAAAGGAAAAAACGTCCCTTTAAGCAGGTTAGAAAAATACAAAGAAAATGCTCTTATTTGCAGTTTTGAAAAGGTCCCTTTAAGCAGGCTTGTAACAAAAAGGCAAAGTTCTCTCTTGCAGCTTGAAAAAGTAAAAGACCCTTTAAGCAGGTTTGCAACAAACAGAAAGACAAAGTTCTCTTTTGCAGCTTGAAAGTAAATGTCCCTTTAAGCAGGTTTATAACAAACAGAAAGGCAAAGTTCTCTTTTGCAGCTTGTAAAAGTAAATGTCCCTTTAAGCAGGTAGTAATATTTATCCAAGAAAAGATTGTGGAATAAGGCATAAGCAAGGTCAGGCAGGCAGTAGTCGGCATCCAAACATCAGTAGTAGAATAAGGCAAAAGCAAGGTCAGGCAGGCAGAAGTCGGTATCCAAATAACAGTAGCAGGGTTAAAGCAAAAGCAAGGTCAGGCAGGCAGAAGTCGGTATCCAAACATCAGTAGTAGGGTTAAGGCAAAAGGCTTGGTCAGGCAGGCAGAAGTCGGTACACAAGAATATAAAACAGAATTTGGTATGGTACTCACAAACTCCAAGGGGAACAAACAAACGGGCCCCGAGTAAGATCTCCCGCCGTGGTTTAAAGGCAGGAGCGGCGACGTCATCAGAGGGGTGTGTCGGAGGAAGCGTCAGGTTGCTAAGCAACGTGACGTCATTCACTCAGAGAAGATCCGGGAGCCGCGGTGACACGGCGATGAACGGACAAAATCATGACAGCGATAGCCTAAAAATTGAGCAATGTGCTCCGATACAAGTAAGGCTGACTTCAACCTAAATCAATATTGTTTGCAGGCTAATACTCGCTATGGTGGATTACCAATGATTTAAATTAAAGTTTTTAAGGTTAAGGATAAGGTGCCTACAAGAGGCCAACAATTAATACTAAACCCAACGGACTATATGAGAGGAGCAGTGCGAACGCCTGACGCGCGTTTCGCAACTGCTTTTTCAGAGGCGTCCGGTCCGACCGCCACACACTACTTTTAAAGGATCATCAGCCAATCGCATGGCCGATTACATTCTTGCCAATAAATATCAACCTATCGGCTGCTCTCTAGCATCTTACAGTGTCACGATGACATGATAGCGTCATCGTCAGCTGTAGCCTATGAGACACAGGGGTGTGTTTGTTATCGTAGTCCAATGGATTTGTTGTATGGTGTTTATGTTTTCATGTCAGACTGTTATAACGTGCACTTAAGCGATCAACAAGAGTTACAAATACCCCATATGTTTAATATTTAGTACCGGGTAAATCTCAGAACATATGTTCGTAAGAGTTGACAATGTATGTTACATGATGGACAAAACAGAGATCATGATATTTTCACACTTTCATTTTTATCGCGGCTATTATTTTACCCTTTCTACTGGATCTCATGAAGGAATGTTTTGTGTACTCATATCAGTGTTTTTTTCATATACATTTGACGATCAACATTAATAACAGTTTTGTTGACTGATTACACTTTTAGATTGTGTATGATTACGTACGATATCCTGAAATTTAAGGTTTAAAATTAGGCCAACCCCATTTTGATATTCCATTAGACAATGTATATCAATCCATATCGTGCTGGTTCTATAATTTCTTTGATATTATTATTAGACTCCAATCGATGTTATGTATATTATTTACACTGGAGTCCCACAGATATATCAGTGTAGTTGGATTATTAAGGCCTAGATTTGGAGTTTGGCGGTAGCCGTGAAAACCAGCGTTAGAGGCTCCTAACGCTGGTTTTAGGCTACCTCCGGTATTTGGAGTCACTCAAAAAAGGGTCTAACGCTCACTTTTCAGCCGCAACTTTTCCATACCGCAGATCCCCTTACGTCAATTGCGTATCCTATCTTTTCAATGGGATTTTTCTAACTCCGGTATTTAGAGTCGTGTCTGAAGTGAGCGTTAGAAATCTAACGACCAAACTCCAGCCGCAGAAAAAATTCAGTAGTTAAGAGCTTTCTGGGCTAACGCCGGTTCATAAAGCTCTTAACTACTGTACTCTAAAGTACACTAACACCCATAAACTACCTATGTACCCCTAAACCGAGGTCCCCCCACATCGCAGCCACTCGATTAAATATTTTTAACCCCTAATCTGCCGACCGCCACCTATGTTATACTTATGTACCCCTAATCTGCTGCCCCTAAAACCGCCGACCCCTGTATTATATTTATTAACCCCTAACCTGCCCCTCACAACGTCGCCGCCAGCTACCTACAATAATTAACCCCTAATCTGCCGACCGCAAAGCGCCGCCACCTACATTATAGCTATGTACCCCTAATCTGCTGCCCCTAACACCGCCGACCCCTATATTATATTTATTAACCCCTAATCTGCCACCCTCAACGTCGCCTCCACCTGCCTACACTTATTAACCCCTAATCTGCCGAGCGGACCTGAGCGCTACTATAATAAAGTTATTAACCCCTAATCCGCCTCACTAACCCTATAATAAATAGTATTAACCCCTAATCTGCCCTCCCTAACATCACCGACACCTAACTTCAATTATTAACCCCTAATCTGCCGACCGGAGCTCACCGCTATTCTAATAAATGTATTAACCCCTAAAGCTAAGTCTAACCCTAACACTAACACCCCCCTAAGTTAAATATAATTTAAATCTAACGAAATTAATTAACTCTTCTTAAATAAATTATTCCTATTTAAAGCTAAATACTTACCTGTAAAATAAATCCTAATATAGCTACAATATAAATTAAAATTATATTATAGCTATTTTAGGATTAATATTTATTTTACAAGTAACTTTGTATTTATTTTAACCAGGTACAATAGCTATTAAATAGTTAAGAACTATTTAATAGCTAAAATAGTTAAAATAATTACAAATTTACCTGTAAAATAAATCCTAACCTAAATTACAATTAAACCTAACACTACACTATCAATAAATAAATTAAATACAATTCCTACAAATAACTACAATGAAATAAACTAACTAAAGTACAAAAAATAAAAAAGAACTAAGTTACAAAAAATAAAAAAATATTTACAAACATAAGAAAAATATTACAACAATTTTAAACTAATTACACCTACTCTAAGCCCCCTAATAAAATAACAAAGCCCCCCAAAATAAAAAAATGCCCTACCCTATTCTAAATTACTAAAGTTCAAAGCTCTTTTACCTTACCAGCCCTGAACAGGGCCCTTTGCGGGGCATGCCCCAAGAAGTTCAGCTCTTTTGCCTGTAAAAAAAAACATACAATACCCCCCCCCACAACATTACAACCCACCACCCACATACCCCTAATCTAACCCAAACCCCCCTTAAATAAACCTAACACTAAGCCCCTGAAGATCTTCCTACCTTATCTTCACCATACCAGGTTCACCGATCCGTCCTGAAGAGCTCCTCCGTTGTCCTGATCCAAGCCCAAGCGGGGGGCTGAAGAGGTCCATGATCCGGCTGAAGTCTTTATCCAAGCGGGAGCTGAAGAGGTCCATGATCCGGATGAAGTCTTCATCCAAGCGGGAGCTGAAGAGGTCCATGATCCGGATGAAGTCTTCTATCAACGGCATCTTCAATCTTCTTTCTTCGGGAGCCATCATCTTCCATCCGACGCGGAACATCCTCTTCTCCCGACGCCTACTAGCCGAATGACGGTTCCTTTAAATGACGTTATCCAAGATGGCGTCCCTCGAATTCCGATTGGCTTATAGGATTCTATCAGCCAATCGGAATTAAGGTAGGAATATTCTGATTGGCTGATGGAATCAGCCAATCAGAATCAAGTTCAATCCGATTGGCTGATTCGATCAGCCAATCAGATTGAGCTCGCATTCTATTGGCTGTTCCGATCAGCCAATAGAATGCAAGCTCAATCTGATTGGCTGATCGGATCAGCCAATCGGATTGAACTTGATTCTGATTGGCTGATTCCATCAGCCAATCAGAATATTCCTACCTTAATTCCGATTGGCTGATAGAATCCTATCAGCCAATCGGAATTCGAGGGACGCCATTTTGGATGACGTCATTTAAAGGAACCGTCATTCGGCTAGTAGGCGTCGGGAGAAGAGGATGTTCCGCGTCGGATGGAAGATGATGGCTCCCGAAGAAAGAAGATTGAAGATGCCGTTGACAGAAGACTTCATCCGGATCATGGACCTCTTCAGCTCCCGCTTGGATAAAGACTTCAGCCGGATCATGGACCTCTTCAGCCCCCCGCTTGGGCTTGGATCAGGACATCGGAGGAGCTCTTCAGGACGGATCGGTGAACCTGGTATGGTGAAGATAAGGTAGGAAGATCTTCAGGGGCTTAGTGTTAGGTTTATTTAAGGGGGGTTTGGGTTAGATTAGGGGTATGTGGGTGGTGGGTTGTAATGTTGGGGGGGGGTATTGTATGTTTTTTTTACAGGCAAAAGAGCTGAACTTCTTGGGGCATGCCCCGCAAAGGGCCCTGTTCAGGGCTGGTAAGGTAAAAGAGCTTTGAACTGTAGTAATTTAGAATAGGGTAGGGCATTTTTTTATTTTGGGGGGCTTTGTTATTTTATTAGGGGGCTTAGAGTAGGTGTAATTAGTTTAAAATTGTTGTAAAATTTTTCTTATGTTTGTAAATATTTTTTTATTTTTTGTAACTTAGTTCTTTTTTATTTTTTGTACTTTAGTTAGTTTATTTCATTGTAGTTATTTGTAGGAATTGTATTTAATTTATTTATTGATAGTGTAGTGTTAGGTTTAATTGTAACTTAGGTTAGGATTTATTTTACAGGTAAATTTGTAATTATTTTAACTATTTTAGCTATTAAATAGTTCTTAACTATTTAATAGCTATTGTACCTGGTTAAAATAAATACAAAGTTACCTGTAAAATAAATATTAATCCTAAAATAGCTATAATATCATTTTAATTTATATTGTAGCTATATTAGGATTTATTTTACAGGTAAGTATTTAGCTTTAAATAGGAATAATTTATTTAATAAGAGTTAATTTATTTCGTTAGATTTAAATTATATTTAAGTTAGGGGGGTGTTAGTGTTAGGGTTAGACTTAGCTTTAGGGGTTAATACATTTATTAGAATAGTGGTGAGCTCCAGTCGGCAGATTAGGGGTTAATGTTTGAAGTTAGGTGTCGGCGATGTTAGGGAGGGCAGATTAGGAGTTAATACTATTTATTATAGGGTTAGTGAGGCGGATTAGGGGTTAATAACTTTATTATGATAGCGGTGCGGTCCGCTCAGCAGATTAGGGGTTAATAAGTGTAGGCAGGTGGAGGCGACGTTGTGGGGGGCAGATTAGGGGTTAATAAATATAATATAGGGGTCGGCGGTGTTAGGGGCAGCAGATTAGGGGTACATAGCTATAATGTAGGTGGCGGCGCTTTGCGGTCGGCAGATTAGGGGTTAATTATTGTAGGTAGCTGGCTGCGACGTTGTGGGGGGCAGGTTAGGGGTTAATAAATATAATATAGGGGTCGGCGGTGTTAGGGGCAGCAGATTAGGGGTACATAAGTATAACGTAGGTGGCGGTCAGCAGATTAGGGGTTAAAAAATTTTAATCGAGTGGCGGCGATGTGGGGGGACCTCGGTTTAGGGGTACATAGGTAGTTTATGGGTGTTAGTGTACTTTAGAGCACAGTAGTTAAGATCTTTATGAACCGGCGTTAGCCCAGAAAGCTCTCAACTACTGACTTTTTTCTGCGGCTGGAGTTTTGTCGTTAGAATTCTAACGCTCACTTCAGACACGACTCTAAATACCGGAGTTATAAAAATCCCATTGAAAAGATAGGATACGCAATTGACGTAAGGGGATCTGCGGTATGGAAAAGTAGCGGCTGAAAAGTGAGCGTTAGACCCTATTTTGAGTGACTCCAAATACCGGCGGTAGCCTAAAACCAGCGTTAGGAGCATCTAACGCTGGTTTTCACGGCTACCGCCAAACTCCAAATCTAGGCCTAAGATAGCTACAATATAACTAATAGTAACATTGCAGCTAGCTTAGGGTTTATTTTTATTTTACAGGCAACTTTGTATTTATTTTAACTAGGTAGAATAGTTATTAAATAGTTATTAACTAATTAATAACTACCTAGTTAAAATAAGTACAAATTTACCTGTAAAATAAACCCTAACCTAAGTTACAATTACACCTAACACTACACTATAATTAAATTAATTACCTAAACTAACTACAAATAATTACAATTAAATTAAATAAACTAAATTATGAAGAATAAAAAAAACACTAAATTACAGAAAATAAAAAAGAAATTACAAATTTTTAAACTAATTACATCTAATCTAATCCCCCTAATAAAATAAAAAAGCCCCCCAAAATAAAAAAAAATCCTACCCTATACTAAATTACAAATAGCCCTTAAAGGGTTTTTTTTGTGGGGTATTGCCCCAAAGTAATCAACATTAAAACATTAAAACCCACCACCCACACACCCAACCCTACTCTAAAACCCACCCAATCCCCCCTTAATAAAACCTAACACTACCCCCTTGAAGATCACCCTACCGTGAGACGTCTTCACCCAGCCGGGCACAAGTGGACCTCCAGAGGGCAGAAGTCTTCATCCGATCCGGCCAGAAGAGGACATCCAGACCGTCAGAAGTCTTCATCCAGGCGGCATCTTCTATCTTCTTCCATCCGGAGCGGGTCCATCTTGAAGACATCTGACGCAGAGCATCCTCTTCCATCCGATGGCAACTGAAAAATGAAGGTTCCTTTAAGTGATGTCATCCAAGATGGCGTCCCTTCAATTCCGATTGGCTGATAGAATCCTATCAGCCAATTGGAATTAAGGTAGGAAAAATCCTATTGGCTGATGCAATCAGCCAATAGAATTGAGCTCGCATTCTATTGGCTGATTGGGTCAGCCAATAGGATTGAACTTCAATTCTATTGGCTGATTGCATCAGCCAATAGGATTTTTCCTACCTTAATTCCGATTGGCTGATAGGATTTTTTTAAGGGCTATTTGTAATGAAGACTTCGGCCGCTTGGATGAAGACTTCGGCCACTTGGATGAAGACTTCTCCCGGCTTTGATGAGGACTTCTGCCGGCTTCTTGGAGGATGGATGTCGGATCTTCAAAACTGTAAGTCGATCTTCAGGGGTTAGTGTTAGGATTTTTAAGGGTTTATTGGGTGGGTTTTATTTTTAGATTAGGGTTTGGGTGTAATAGAGCTAAATGCCCTTTTAAGGGCAATGCCCATCCAAATGCCGTTTTCAGGGCAATGGGGAGCTTAGGTTTTTTTAGTTAGGGTTTTATTTGGGGCATTGGTTGTGTGGGTGGTGGGTTTTACTGTTGGGGGGGTTGTTTGTATTTTTTATTTACAGGTAAAAGAGCTGATTTCTTTGGGGGCTATTTGTAGTTTATTGTAGGTTAGGGTTTTTTTTACTGGGGGGGGGGGGGCTTTTTGCTTTCATAGTTCCCTTAGATTAGGTGTAATTAGTTTAAATCTTTGATAATTTCTTTTTTATTTTTTGTAACTTAGTGTTTATTTTTTTGTGGAACTTAGTTGTTAGTTTTTTGTAACTTAGTAATTTTTTAGTGTAGATTTAAATTATTTGAGTAGGGTTAGCTTACTAAATATATAATATAGTGAATTTAATTTGTTGTTTAATGCAATTTAGTATAACAGTTAGGGTAGATTAATTATTAATTTAATATAGTTTAATGTAATTTTGTCATAAAAGTTAGGGTAGGTTAATTATTAGTTTAATATAGTTTAATTTAATTTTAAAGGTACGTTTAAATTGATTATAAGATAGGGATGAGTTAATATTTAATATAAAGTAAGCGGGTTGTTAGGTTTAGGCGTTAATAACTTTATTTAGTTGCAGTGGACTCCAGGAGCGGCGGGATAGGGGTTAATAACTTTATGTAGGTGGCAGTGGTGGCAGGGCAGCAGATTAGGGGTTAATAAGTATAATGTAGGTGGCAGCAGTATAGGGGTAGCAGATTAGGGATTAATAATTATAATGTAGGTGGCGGTAGTGTAGGAGCGGCAGATTAGGGGTTAATAAGTATAATGTAGGTGGCGGCGGTATAGGGGGTGGCAGATTAGGGGTTAATAAGTATAATGTAGGTAGCGGTGATGGCGGGGCGGCAGATTAGGGGTTGATAAGTATAATGTAGGTGGCGGCGGTGGCGGGTTGGCAGATTAGGGGTTAATAAAAAATAATGTAGGTTGTGGCGGTGTCAGGACGGCAGATTAGGGGTTAATAAGTATAATGTAGGTGGCGGCAGTGTAGGGGTGGCATATTAGAGGTTAATAAGTATAATGTAGGTGGCGGCGGTGTAGGGGCGGCAGATTAGGGGTTAATAAGTATAATGTAGGTGTCGGCGGTGTAGGGGCGGCAGATTTGGGGTTAATAAGTATAATTTAGGTGGTGGCGGTGTAGGGGGCGGAAGATTAGGGGTGTTTAGACTTGGGGTACATGTTAGGGTGTTAGGTGTAAACATAACTTTTATTCTCCCATAGAAATCAATGGGATATCGGGCAGCATCGAACATGAGCTTTCGCTGCTTTCAGACTCCCACCCCTAATCCGCCTCACTAACCCTATAATAAATAGTATTAACCCCTAATCTGCCCTCCCTAACATCACCGACACCTAACTTCAATTATTAACCCCTAATCTGCCGACCGGAGCTCACCGCTATTCTAATAAATGGATTAACCCCTAAAGCTAAGTCTAACCCTAACACTAACACCCCCCTAAGTTAAATATAATTTAAATCTAACAAAATTAATTAACTCTTCTTAAATAAATTATTCCTATTTAAAGCTAAATACTTACCTGTAAAATAAATCCTAATATAGCTACAATATAAATTAAAATTATATTATAGCTATTTTAGGATTAATATTTATTTTACAGGTAACTTTGTATTTATTTTAACCAGGTACAATAGCTATTAAATAGTTAAGAACTATTTAATAGCTAAAATAGTTAAAATAATTACAAATTTACCTGTAAAATAAATCCTAACCTAAATTACAATTAAACCTAACACTACACTATCAATAAATAAATTAAATACAATTTCTACAAATAACTACAATGAAATAAACTAACTAAAGTACAAAAAATAAAAAAGAACTAAGTTACAAAAAATAAAAAAATATTTACAAACATAAGAAAAATATTACAACAATTTTAAACTAATTACACCTACTCTAAGCCCCCTAATAAAATAACAAAGCCCCCCAAAATAAAAAAAATGCCCTACCCTATTCTAAATTACTAAAGTTCAAAGCTCTTTTACCTTACCAGCCCTGAACAGGGCCCTTTGCGGGGCATGCCCCAAGAAGTTCAGCTCTTTTGCCTGTAAAAAAAAACATACAATACCCCCCCACAACATTACAACCCACCACCCACATACCCCTAATCTAACCCAAACCCCCCTTAAATAAACCTAACACTAAACCCCTGAAGATCTTCCTACCTTATCTTCACCATACCAGGTTCACCGATCCGTCCTGAAGAGCTCCTCCGATGTCCTGATCCAAGCCCAAGCGGGGGGCTGAAGAGGTCCATGATCCGGCTAAAGTCTTTATCCAAGCGGGAGCTGAAGAGGTCCATGATCCGGATGAAGTCTTCATCCAAGCGGGAGCTGAAGAGGTCCATGATCCGGATGAAGTCTTCTATCAACGGCATCTTCAATCTTCTTTCTTCGGGAGCCATCATCTTCCATCCGACGCGGAACATCCTCTTCTCCCGACGCCTACTAGCCGAATGACGGTTCTTTTAAATGACGTCATCCAAGATGGCGTCCCTCGAATTCCGATTGGCTGATAGGATTCTATCAGCCAATCGGAATTAAGGTAGGAATATTCTGATTGGCTGATGGAATCAGCCAATCAGAATCAAGTTCAATCCGATTGGCTGATTCGATCAGCCAATCAGATTGAGCTTGCATTCTATTGGCTGTTCCGATCAGCCAATAGAATGCAAGCTCAATCTGATTGGCTGATCGGATCAGCCAATCGGATTGAACTTGATTCTGATTGGCTGATTCCATCAGCCAATCAGAATATTCCTACCTTAATTCCGATTGGCTGATAGAATCCTATCAGCCAATCGGAAATCGAGGGACGCCATTTTGGATGACGTCATTTAAAGGAACCGTCATTCGGCTAGTAGGCGTCGGGAGAAGAGGATAATCCGCGTCGGATGGAAGATGATGGCTCCCGAAGAAAGAAGATTGAAGATGCCGTTGACAGAAGACTTCATCCGGATCATGGACCTCTTCAGCTCCCGCTTGGATAAAGACTTCAGCCGGATCATGGACCTCTTCAGCCCCCCGCTTGGGCTTGGATCAGGACATCGGAGGAGCTCTTCAGGACGGATCGGTGAACCTGGTATGGTGAAGATAAGGTAGGAAGATCTTCAGGGGCTTAGTGTTAGGTTTATTTAAGGGGGTTTGGGTTAGATTAGGGGTATGTGGGTGGTGGGTTGTAATGTTGGGGGGGGGGGTATTGTATGTTTTTTTTACAGGCAAAAGAGCTGAACTTCTTGGGGCATGCCCCGCAAAGGGCCCTGTTCAGGGCTGGTAAGGTAAAAGAGCTTTGAACTGTAGTAATTTAGAATAGGGTAGGGCATTTTTTTATTTTGGGGGGCTTTGTTATTTTATTAGGGGGCTTAGAGTAGGTGTAATTAGTTTAAAATTGTTGTAATATTTTTCTTATGTTTGTAAATATTTTTTTATTTTTTGTAACTTAGTTTTTTTTTATTTTTTGTACTTTAGTTAGTTTATTTCATTGTAGTTATTTGTAGGAATTGTATTTAATTTATTTATTGATAGTGTAGTGTTAGGTTTAATTGTAACTTAGGTTAGGATTTATTTTACAGGTAAATTTGTAATTATTTTAACTATTTTAGCTATTAAATAGTTCTTAACTATTTAATAGCTATTGTACCTGGTTAAAATAAATACAAAGTTACCTGTAAAATAAATATTAATCCTAAAATAGCTATAATATAATTTTAATTTATATTGTAGCTATATTAGGATTTATTTTACAGGTAAGTATTTAGCTTTAAATAGGAATAATTTATTTAATAAGAGTTAATTTATTTTGTTAGATTTAAATTATATTTAAGTTAGGGGGGTGTTAGGGTTAGACTTAGCTTTAGGGGTTAATACATTTATTAGAATAGCGGTGAGCTCCAGTCGGCAGATTAGGGGTTAATGTTTGAAGTTAGGTGTCGGCGATGTTAGGGAGGGCAGATTAGGAGTTAATACTATTTATTATAGGGTTAGTGAGGCGGATTAGGGGTTAATAACTTTATTATGATAGCGGTGCGGTCCGCTCAGTAGATTAGGGGTTAATAAGTGTAGGCAGGTGGAGGCGACGTTGTGGGGGGCAGATTAGGGGTTAATAAATATAATATAGGGGTCGGCGGTGTTAGGGGCAGCAGATTAGGGGTACATAGCTATAATGTAGGTGGCGGCGCTTTGCGGTCGGCAGATTAGGGGTTAATTATTGTAGGTAGCTGGCTGCGACGTTGTGGGGGGCAGGTTAGGGGTTAATAAATATAATATAGGGGTCGGCGGTGTTAGGGGCAGCAGATTAGGGGTACATAAGTATAACGTAGGTGGCGGTCAGCAGATTAGGGGTTAAAAAATTTTAATCGAGTGGCGGCGATGTGGGGGGACCTCGGTTTAGGGGTACATAGGTAGTTTATGGGTGTTAGTGTACTTTAGAGCACAGTAGTTAAGATCTTTATGAACCGGCGTTAGCCCAGAAAGCTCTTAAATACTGACTTTTTTCTGCCGCTGGAGTTTTGTCGTTAGAATTCTAACGCTCACTTCAGACACGACTCTAAATACCGGAGTTATAAAAATCCCATTGAAAAGATAGGATACGCAATTGACGTAAGGGGATCTGCGGTATGGAAAAGTCGTGGCTGAAAAGTGAGCGTTAGACCCTATTTTGAGTGACTCCAAATACCGGCGGTAGCCTAAAACCAGCGTTAGGAGCCTCTAACGCTGGTTTTCACGGCTACCGCCAAACTCCAAATCTAGGCCTAAGATAGCTACAATATAACTAATAGTAACATTGCAGCTAGCTTAGGGTTTATTTTTATTTTACAGGCAACTTTGTATTTATTTTAACTAGGTAGAATAGTTATTAAATAGTTATTAACTAATTAATAACTACCTAGTTAAAATAAGTACAAATTTACCTGTAAAATAAACCCTAACCTAAGTTACAATTACACCTAACACTACACTATAATTAAATTAATTACCTAAACTAACTACAATTAATTACAATTAAATTAAATAAACTAAATTATGAAGAAGAAAAAAAAACACTAAATTACATCTAATCTAATCCCCCTAATAAAATAAAAAAGCCCCCCAAAATAAAAAAAAAAATCCTACCCTAT
>NC_069505.1:606075565-606148065 GCF_027579735.1 Bombina bombina | reverse complement strand
GAATAGAAACATATCTGCAATGTACATGCATTGTCAAAAATGCATTAAAAGTTACCACTGTTTTTTCTCTGCACGTGCATGTGAAGCAAAGCTAGATATTCTCAGTGCACCAGCATTTCATTACAAGACCAGAGACTCATATTTTGCTTAATCCTTCTCTTTACTGCTCAGGACAGAATTTAAATACCTACGTAACACATTAGAAATAAAACGGAGAACAAACTGCCACAAAAATGTGACCAATGACAAAACATTTTGAGTGGACAGTGACAAAAAAGACCAATCAGAGTCATTAACATATTCAAACTGTCCTGTTTCTTTTTGCTGCTCAAGAAGATAAGTAAGAAGTATACATAAACTTTGCTTTTACAGTTCAATACAAGTTTTGTTATGTTCATTATATATTTTTGTTAAAAATCTTATACTTATTTTATTTCTTATTATATTATTATTTACTTTCTTTCAGTTTCTTTTATTACTTATTTTCTTTTATATATTTTATATCTTATATATATTTTTTTCCGTTTTTATTATTTTATTCTCTTTTTTCTTTCTTATTTTTAATTATCCCTTCTTTTAGGATGTTTGATTTTTTTATTTACACATTTTTTCTTCCCTTATTATTTTATTTACCCATATATTTTTTATTTAGGGTTTGTCCCTTCTGTTATTTCATCCATTTTGGATGCTGAAGCTCCTTTCTCCTTTCCCTTTTTTCCCGCCGTTGACTCTTTTCCCGCCTTACCTTATCTTGAGACCTCAATCCCCTTCTTGTGAGGACGCTTTTATTATCATGCAACATCAATAGCCACTCCCACCTAAAGACTCCATCTCCTTTCCGCTACTTCTCCCTCAAACAGCATCACAGACCTGGGGAAATCTCACAAACATTTATTGGCATTTTGTTTTTATTATATCGTTACTTTTACACTATATTGTTACCACTGATATTTTAGTTTTATTCCTGCCTTATATTAATATAAAAAAAATTGTAAGCCAGCAATTCTCTGGCTGCCTTTAATGTTTTCAAATCAGATTATTCTATGAACTTTTATGAAATTTATTGAAGCAATATATTTTAGTTAAGTTTTTTATTTATTCTTAAGATATTATCATTATTTGATACACTATTATATCCCATAAATACATTCTTTTTAATATGTCTCAGGAACATAATTTAGTTTCTGAAAAATCTGTACAACAAATGATAAACTCCTCTATGGAAAATTGTAGGAAACAAATTTCTTCCGAAATTCAATCTTTAAATAGAATTCAACCTATCCCAAAATAGGCAACTTAAAAAAGGAAATATATTTCCCATAACTACCTGCCAAGAATATTGTTAAAGGGGCATTACATCTGCATAGTTCAGACAACAAAAAGAAATCTATACCCTCTACATAAAAAAATATTGCAATTTCTTCTTCTGATTCAGAAGATAATTTTATTTCTAAATCTAAAACAAATAAGCCCCACGTAGACTTTGATTCTACACCTGAGCCATCAGATTACTTTACAGATTATGACAATGATTCTAACTCATGGCAGTCAATTTTTTCTCCAGAATTTTCCCATGATTCTGATTCCTCTCCAAAATTTAAAAAATCCAAAAAAACTTCTTTAAAAGCACAAAAATATTTGAATTGATAATTTAGCTAATCCCTATCTGAAACCTGAAGATTTACAACATCCCCATTCTACACAATGGCGTCCCTCAAAAAGAGTTGCCAAATTTCTAGACTTCTATATTAGAAAACCTTTAGATAAACAGTCTAGAAAAAAATTACGTTCAGAATGTCCTCGTCCTGAACTTCGACACAAATCTTCTGTTACCACTGATATTGACGCCAATTTACTAAAATGTATTAGTTCACCTAAATTCAATATTCACCATGGTCCTGACATATTTCTTAAATCTTGTCAGGTCAAACTTGTAGATTCCCTTGGTCCTATTTCAAAAAATTTCGAATTGGCAGAAGAACCTATTAATCTTAATTCACTAGTGGACCCTCTAGTTTTCAGAGAATGGATACAAAGAACTATCTACTTTATTGGTAATGTGAATACTGCCCTGACCACTCAAAGACGTAGATTAATTCTCAGAAAATTAGATCCTAAGTTAGCAGACTTTGCTCCCACTGAGATGGGTCCTAAGACTGAAGGCCTGTTATATGGTGAATTAGGTCTAAAAGAATTGGGAAATTATGTCAGTACCTTTAATTCCCTTAATAAGGTTAAAATCTCAACTAAGAGAATTTTCTACCCTCAACACCGGGTTTTCGATACGGCCAGGAAAGGTAGGGGTGGTTGTCCCGGCCGCATGCCTACCATCAACAGGTCCCATTTTCCCAACAGACCACAATTCTCAAACCCCTCACTCACTACCTTCTATCCAACAGGGACTAGTCAATGGCAATACAGACCTTTTCGGAACAAGACCTTACTCAAGACCTTTCTCAGGTAATATTTTTCAATCCACATTTCATCCCTTTTTCCCCACAATATATAGGTGGCAGACAATCTCTTTTTATAGAAAATTGGAACCTTATCACATCAGACCCATGGTTTCTCAAGATCATATTATGTCTTCACATATCTGTCATAAACACTCCATTCCAACCTCAACCCCCTTTTCCTATACATTTTTCAAAATCAGACCTTGAACTTTTGAACACAGAACTTTAAAACCTTTTAAACAAATCTGCAATAGAACCAGCCATTTCTTCCTCAAACAATTTCATAAGTAACATGTTTCTAGTAAAAAAATTGCCTTTTTTGTACAGTTATAAATTTAAGAAACCTGAATTATTTTGTTTCTTACAATCACTAGATGATATCCACCTTTTAAAATATTGTTTGAGAGACAAGGATTAGCTGGTTCGGTTAGATCTCACAGATGCTTATCTCACCATTCCCATTCATCACACCTTTAGGAAATTCCTTTGTTTCATTTGGGAACATTCTGTATGGCAATTTTTTGTTTACCCTTTGGCTTATCATCTGTTCCCTGGGTATTTACAAAAGTTTTAAAACCAGTAGTTACTTGGTTAAGATTAAGAGGAATTTGTTGAATTATTTATCTAGACGATATATTAATAATACATCAAGATCCACAAATTTTATCCAAACACCTTTCTACTTCTATTCTTCTTCTCAAAAATCTTGGTTTCTTTATAAACAAAGAAAAATCCATCCTATCTCTTACTCAACATTTAACTTTCCTTGGATTCTCTATAGGCACAATTTCTTCCACTATCAGTCTTCCAAAAGACATAACAAAAAATATAAAAAAATAAATTTCTTATCTTTTAAAACTAACTTCTTTTCTATCAGGAATTTGGCTCAGATTGTAGGGCTACTTTCGTCCTTGATTCAAGCCATATTTCCTGCCTCTCTTCACTATCATGCCCTTTAACGCCTCAAAATTTCCAGTTTAAACAAAGGCTTCAGTTACTCTCACAAAATATCTCTCTCTTCAGAAGCGAAAGGAAGAACTCCTCTGGTGGTTATCCAACATAGATGCTTGGAATGGCAAAGTGATTTTTGGAAATTCACCAGATCTGATTATAGAATCAGATGCCAGCAGGACTGGTTGGGGAGCCCGTTGTGGAAATTTTATAACTGGAGGGAAATGATCCCATTCAGAACAAAATTTCCACATCAACTGTCAATAACTTATAGCAGAATCTTTTGCTATAAAAAGCTTTATAAAAAATTATCCCCCAATTACCATTCTTTTAAAAATGGACAATATTTCTGCAGTCCTTTATTGAAATCATTTAGGATGTACCAAATCAAAACAACTGTCAGAATTAACCAGCTACATAATTCACCAATGTCTCAACCACAATATTTCTGTCCTTGCAGAATACATTCTGGGTTTATTGAATACTTTGGACGGATTGGGGCTCTCTTTATCTCAGAGATTCAAGTGATTGGAAACTCCACAGGAAGATTTTTCTTCAGATTCAATCATTAAGAGGTCCGTTTATTATAAACCAGTTTGCCTCGTACTTGAATTTCCAGATAAAACCCTTCTTCAGCTGGCGTCCGGATCCAGAAGCTATAGCAATAGATGCTTTTCTACAAACTTGGCCCATTCTTGGAGCATATGTTTTCCCCCCTTTATCCATTATCTCCAGGACCCTATCTTACATTCACAGGAATCTCAACTCGCTTCTTTTGATAGCCCCTCTTTGGCCCTCCCAACCTTGGTACCATTCACTTCTAGAGATTTCTTACTTACCTCCTCTTCTCCTCCCTCCCCATCCTCTTCTCCTCTCAGATACTCTAGAGAACCTTCATCCTCTGATTTACTAGAACTTCCTTTGACTAGTTGCTTGGAAAATTTCCTGGGATCTTGGTCTTGTGAAGGCCTTTCTTCAAGAGCTAGTTCTCTCCTCAGAGATTCATGGGCCCTGGGTACCCGAAAATGTTGTTTCTGCATAACCAGATGGGATAGCTGGTGGATCCCTTTTTAGCTCCTTTATCTCAAATTTTAAATGATCTAGCTTTCTTATTTGATCAAGGTTTAGCTTATCGATCTATTAATTTAGCCAGATCCGTCATTTTAGCAGGTCATCTTTCGATATCTGACCTTCCTATTGGACGTAATTTTTAATTTGTAGACTTCTTAAGGCTATCCATCTTAAAAGACATCCTACACCTGAACATCTCCAATTTTGTGATGTAGATCTTATTTTCTCCCTTTTTAATTCTTGGTCTTCTAATTAATCACTTTCATTAAAACAACTTTCCTTTAAACTTACTACTCTTCTTTGTCTTCTCTATTGTAAAAGAGTATCTGACGTCAAAGCTATTGATTATAATTAAAAAAAAATTCTCCTCATGGTATTGTACTTAACGTTATTCGTAGAACCAAAACTAATACTTCTACTATCTTTTATCCATATTTTTATGAACAACCCAAAGGGGGATATTTATCAAGCTGTCAACTATGTTGCATTCGCCGGCATCAATACGCTCACCTAACATCGCCAAACATTGCGGCCGCAGATCTAAATACGATCTAAAAAAGCTGTAAAAAAAAAAGTGCACCAAGTACGGGGCGATGAGCATCGGACTGTTGTTAACCTACAGTCATCGATGACGCTTCTATAAGTGTTTTTCCCAACTTTATTTATAACATGTCACTAAACGCCACCACTATACTAAAATGTTTAACCCCTATCCTGCCACTCCCAGACATCGCTGCAACCTAAATAAAGTTATTAACCCCTATCCCGCCGTTTCCCAACATCGCCGCAACCTAAATTAAGCTATTAACCCCTAAACCTAACAACCCCTTAACTTTAAATTAAAATTACAAGATCCCTATCTTAATATAAATTAAAACATACCTGTAGAATTAAAATAAACTATTTTTAAACTAATAATTAATCTACCCTAACTATTATACTACAATTAAATTAAAATACCAATTAAATAAACTAAATTACATATTAAAAAAACCTAACCCTAGTAAAAAAATATCAAAAATATAAAATTTTACACCCAATCCAATAGCCCTTTCAAAATAAAAAAGCCCCCCAAAATAAAAAAACCCTAGCCTACAATAAACTACCATAATTCGAATTAGCCAATAGAATGACAGCTGCTTAAATCTTATTGGCTGATTTAAATAGCCAATAGGATTTTAGCAGCCCTAATCCTATTGGCTTAATCACATTTTTCAGCCAATAGGAATGCAAGATACGCCATCTTGGATTGCGTCAATTGCATTCAAGTTCCAGTGTACGACGGCGACCATATGAAGAGGATGCTCCGCGCAGATAGAAGAGGCCGTCTGGATGAAGACTTCTAGCCGCCTGGATGAGGACTTTGCCGGCTGGATGGATCCTTCAAGCGGGACTTCAAGAAATGTAAGTGGATCGTCGGGGGTTTAGTGTTAGGCTTTTTTAAGGGTTTTTTGGGTGTGTTTTATTTTTAGATTAGGGTGTGGGCAGTAAAAGAGTTAAATGCCCTTTTAAGGGCATTGCCCCTAGAAATGCCCTTTTCAGGGCAATGGGGAGCTTAGGTTATTTTAGATAGTTTTTTTTTTATTTGGGGGGGTTGGTTGGGTGGTGGGTTTTACTGTTGGGGGGTGTTCGTATTTTTATTTACAGGTAAAAGAGCTGATATCTTTGGGGCAATGCCCCACAAAAGGCCCTTTTAAGAGCCATTGGTAGTTTATTGTAGAATATGGTTTTTTTTATTTTGGGGGGCTTTTTTATTTTGATAGGGCTATTAGATTAGGTATAATTGTATTTTATTTTTGATAATTTGGTGTGTTTTTTTTTCCGTAATTTAGTGTAATGTTTAATAGTATATTTAAATAGTATATTTAAATAGAATATTTAAATAATTTTAGTAGGGTTCGTTTTTTTTTAATATGTAATTTAGTTTATTTAATTGGTAGTTTAATTTAATTGTAGTATAATAGTTAGGGTAGGTCAATTAATAGTTTAAAAATAGTTTATTTTTATTCTGCAGGTAAGTTTTAATTTATATTAAGACAGGGATCTTGTAATTTTAATTTAAAGTTAAGGGGTTGTTAGGTTTAGGGTTTAATAGCTTAATTTAGGTTTTTGCGATGTGGGGGGCTGACGGTTTAGGAGCTAATAGGTTTAGTTAGTGGTGGTGACGTGGGAGGCCAGAGGTTTAGGGTTAATAAGTTTATTTAGTGGTGGCGTTGTTGGGGAGTGGCGGAATAGGGGTTAATAAATTTTATGTAGTTGTCAGCGATGTCGGGGGCGGCAGATTAGGGGTGTTTAGACTCAGGGTTTATGTTTGGGTGTTAAGTGTAAATGTAACTTGTTTTCTACCGAAGAAATCAATGGGATATGATTCATTCTCTGGCAGCATCGAACATAAGCTTTCTGTGCTTTCAGACTCCCATTGATTTCTATGGCATCTGTGGCCTCAAGGGTGGTGGATTGAAAACCAGGTACGCTGTGTCGCAAAAGACGCTAACGTACCTGTTAACTATTTGATAAATGGGAAAAGGTGTCAAATAGAGCCGAATGTGTATTCGGAACATCTGTAATGACCTAAGCATCGATCTGCATCGGATTGAGATCGCTGGTTCATATGTTACGTCACAAATTTCAACATTTGCCAATCTTGAGGCTTTGATTACTAGATCGGATCAATCGCGCAACAATTATGACGTGGAATTCCAGCGTATTTGCAGTTGACAGCTTTATAAATATCCCCCAAAGCATGTGTTGTACTTTGTTTCAAAGAATATGAATTAAGAACCTCTAAATTCAGATCTTCTTCTTCTAATCCATATCTACTTTCTTTCATTCCACCTCATAAACCTGTTTCTGCCATCACTCTAGCTAGATGGGTTAGATGTACCAGGACTGAAGCTGGTGTAGACAAACATTTTTCTTCTCATTCTATTAGAGGAGCAACTGCATCTAAAGCATTCTTAAAATCCTGTTCTTTACTAGATGTATTAAATGCAGCTGAGTGGTCTTCTGATTCGACTTTCAGACAATTCTATTTTAAACCCATTTCTTCTTTTCCTCATAGTCTTATTAATTGATTAATTTTTTTGCTTTAAACTAGCAAAATATAAGTATCTGGTCTTGTAATAAAATTCCGATTATCCTAACTCTTTTTTTATTAAAGACACAGAGACAAATATTTTCCCTCCTATATTTCTTCCCACTCTGTTATTTTATAAGTATTTTCATATATATATATATTTTTTGATATATTTTTAATATCTTGTTATCTTTTCAGCTCCAAACCCTTCCTCAACAGGATCCTGAATCGTCACTCCAAGCAGATCTTCAAGTACCTCTGATCTACAATCAAATTTCCTTTCCTGTTAGAATCTTCCAGTTTTGGATTTACAAGTTTTCAAGTTTCTTCAAGTTCCCATTTCAAAGAATTATCAACGTTTCCTTTCAACAATGGCTACTTTGTTACTCCTATTCGTTCCTTTGTTTGATTAACTTTTTGTTTTTCTTTTGCATCAATCCAGAAAGAGGACACTTTGGATATTACCGGTCATGATTTGGATATGTTACTGACTCTGATTGGTCTTTTTTGTCACTGTCCTCTCAAAATGTTTCCTCATTGGTTACCATTTTTCTAGCAGTTTGTTCTCTGCTTTATTTCTAAATTCTAATGTGTTATGTATGTATTACTGATGCTTTTCAATGCTGTCCTGAGGAGTAAAGAGAAGGATTAAGCAAAATATTTGTCTCTGTGTCTTTAATAAAATGTAGATTATATCTACACTAAAGTTAGGATAATCAGAATTATTGAAGCTGCTCAGAGTGACAGTGGGGTTTGTATCATGTCAGCAATTAACAAATTGAGTCATTACCCGATAGTACAAGTACCTTGGGCTCTCTGAGAAGGTGGTCCCTTTAAAAGGCTGGTTTGCTAATGTTTGCTAATATGTGTATATTGCAATAATTATTCTATTCTGTCAAGGTATATGTAAGGTTAATAAATATATATATTTTAAGGTTAATAAATATATATAGTTATTCAGATGTCTGACTGGTCAGTAGAAAATGATTAATTTATTTCATACAAACTGACTTTAATCATGTTAGTTCTCCCCCACTCAGCATGTAAAGTTATGCTACACACACAGGTGAGTACAATGGAACATTTGGTACTTAATTAAAATGACAATTCCAGAGAAAAACAGATTACTTCAAAGATAATCATCTGTATATTATATAATATATTTCACATCTGTTTCCAAGGATATCCCACGGAGGCGGGAATTTAGGATCCATATCAGATGATCACTGACCCCTAGTTCTGCTCTGAAGCCACCTATATTGCCTCTCATAAATTTTGGAGACATCAGTTCTATTTACTATAAAAAAAAACCTTGCCAAATAGTTTCAGCTGAATGAAAACCCGTTAATCCTAATTAAAAGATGACATAGTCTTTATAACAAACAAAGAACGGATGGAGACAAAGTTTTGAGCATAAACCAGATAAGCTAGGCAAGATCCCTAGGAACTGATAACTAACATAAACTTGTTAAATAGTCCCTGCTGTGTCAGATATACAAGTATTGAACCATGGACTACAACAACAACAAAATAAAATAAAAACATTCTTTTTATTCTCTCTGTTCTCCAGAAATCTAATGAAAATTATAAGAACAACTGGGTTAATGAGATATCTGGGTGAATAGATATATAACAATGCATAATCTGCTGGATTTTATATAATTTCAGATCTGCATAGAAATGAATGTGCATATATATATATATATATATATATATATATATATATATATATATATATATATATATATATATATATATATATATATATATATATTTTGAAAACATAAAAGGTCTTACTTAGCCTCAGTGTTTTTAAGAATATTTGTGGACCTAAAAGTAAATGATTAATAATACTTAATTTTATTTCATATGGACCATAGACATATGAATGCTTAAATAATTTCTAACAATTGTTTCCATTTCTATTGCAGGCATCAATTCATATATGCAGAAATTGTCGGAGACATAGAACATATTATATTACGTGAAAACATATATAACAGAATGTATAAATGCCATTAATTTCAGAATAATTGGCAGTATAAATTATTTTAATATAATATAATGAGGTTAAGGGCACATGATGTTTCATATCAAATTGATCAGAATAAATATTGTGACCTAGCCCAATGCATACAATACATATAACCTACTAATGCAAGAAATTATGGCAGTTATTACATATTTTAAAGAAATAATCTCTTTCAAATGTTTAGAAGTGGTTAGGTGTATTTGTTTTGTGTGTCATGTGGCCCCCCGATGGACATATGCAGATATTGCAGCCAGGAGACGATTGGCTGTTAAAGAATGCATCTCCTTGGCAACCTACATTCACAGGGTGAACCAATCAGAAGGGACAAGGAAAAAGGGCGTGACCGAAACAGGTCATCAATGATTACATATAATAGGAGTAGTGAATGCACAAGGGAGTTGTCTGTAACTTGCTGAGACTGGTGATCTGATTTTGGCTGCCATACCTGGGAACATTTCACTAAGCAAGGAGCTGAAAACTTTACCTTGATTTATGCAATAACTTTCCTTCGAATGAGATGACCTAAAGACCGCTACGAATTGGTTCAAAATTGGTGAAGTATATTGTTCTAATTTTCAAAACTTGAAACAAAAAGGGAACTGGTGAGAGCATAGTCAATTTGTATTTAATAGATTTAGAGAGCAGTCTGCATTTTTACTAGTATTCAGCCTGTGTATGGTTAAACAAATCCTTGCTACTAAATTGTTTTATCCGTACAAATATATAGTTATAACTCAGAATTGGGTTTTTGTATAAATAATATATACAATATCTGATGTTTTAATAGAAGTGTATATTGTGCTATGGTTTAAATTAGTACTGTAAATCGTATTGCTGAATTTTTGTAGCTGCTACTTTAAGTCTCATTGTAATATTTTAAATGCAGCTCTGAATGAAAGGCTGGTTTTAAAGGTAAATTTGCATGAGCTTTTCATAGCATATTTTAAATAGTTTTTGTTTTAACACATATAATATTGACTCTTATTCTGATTCTTACAAATATACACATTTCAATATGTTCATAAATATTTACTAATAATAAAGAATTCAAGTATTTATATTAATTTAATGGTTGCTAGTAGATGCATATTAATTAAGGATTTCTATTTTAAAAGGGTAATTATTAAATGTATTGTATTATAACCCTGAGATAGACTGATATATTATCTGGATAGCACTACTGAAGATTCTTATAAATATACTGACATATTATATGGAGGCATTGCGTGAGACATTATAAATAATTATTATATTGACATAGTATATTTGTGGTAAATAGAAATTATTATAGAAGAGAGAAAAAATGTCATATTTCGAATTGATATTTTGAAAATATAGAAGTTTTTTTTTGAAAATTGAAATATTGATTTTTGTGTTCAAGATTAATATTAATATTTTGAAATATTATTAAAAATTTATTTTTTGAAAAATTAATAAAAACATAAATTTTTCATATTTAAAAAATAATTAAAAATATTAATTTTTCATATTTAAAAATTCATAAAAATATTAATTTTTCATATTTCAAAATTCATAAAAATATAAATTTTTCATATTTCAAGATTTATAAAAATATAAATTTTTCATATTTCAAAATTTGTCAAAAATATTAATTTTGTCATATTTCAAAATTGATATTGATATTTTGAAGATATAAAAAAATGTTTTCCTCTCTCTTATTGGTCAAAATTGTGTTTTTATCTTATTAAGTACTACACTCAAATAACGATGTCTTCAGCGAAAAGTAATGCTAGCATTTCTGTACAAGAAGAAATTGTGCCCTCCCCAAGGTCCTCTGTCAATGAAGTGGTTCAGAAAAAAAACACTCAAATTAGAAGCCATGAACCACATCATAAATAGACTTGACATTGAGGACGATGTCTCCATGTATATTAATGAGTGTAAAGATAAGGCCAAAGATTTAGTTAAAGATATGTGGTTTGAAGATGGGGATTTATACCAAATGTTACTGCAACTTAATAAATGCACAGAATCTAGGGGGCGTGATGAATTAATTTTCGAAACTTGGCCGATCCTAATGTATTTGAGCTGTGAGATGTCTAACCAAATGGCAGGACAGAACAGAAAATTAGGGCGGCTAAGGGATGAAAATTATTCATTACGAGAATTTCAAGATGCCTTTATTCAGGCAAAGGTAGAGGTTTTCCATGCTAGCCAAAAGGCTTCTGACTTAAATAAATATAATCAGGAATTAGTGGCTGAATTTAAAGCTTTCAAAGAAGAATATCAAAAATGCCAAGATGAAAATAAAATTAGATATCGCAAGGATAAAAAAGCATATGAACAGGCAATAGATAAATTAAAGAAACAAATTAGTAGTTATAAGGACTGGGACAGAAATGAGTTTCAAGATACCAGGCGGGAGGATAGACAAAGATACCCAAACTATAGCCCTAATTCAGGCCCAGAGGTAACTTTTTCCCCTAGGCAATTACATAACTCTGAGGGACCAGAAAATTATTACACCTCAGATGAAAGGTGCTCTAGCTCAAACAATAAGTCCCCAGTTAGATCCAGTGATGTACCAAATAAAGTGTATGACACCTCCACAATAATTAAATTTCTAAAGAATACAGTACGCCCCTTTTTCTAAAGGGGGGGGCACTCCATAATTAACCATTTAGAGGCTTTTGAGAATGCTTTAACTATAATGAGTGTTACAAGTGAGCAGTTAAAAATTGAATTTCTACCCTGAGTATTGGAAAGTAAACATCACAAATTCTTTGCTTCACTAAAGGATATGAATATTCATTCCAGCGGTAAAACAAAACGACAATGCAGAAAAGAATTCGGACAACATCGCATTAAAAAGGCAGCGAGAATAGCTGTATACGGTTTAAAATGTAGTGCGAATCAAAGTCCAATCGAGTTCCTTTCTGTATTGAAGAATGCGTACAGCATAGCTAAAGATGATCCCATATTTGAAGGTTCAGAGTTTGTGAATATATTTTTTGAAGCGCTACCCACACCCATCAAAATCAACTTAGCTAGAGATTTTGAGGAGAACTGTTCATTGGAATGGCTGATCAAAGAGAGTACAAAATTATACTCTATTCAGCAGTCCAGTGAACAGGGGGATAAAAGGGAGAAAAAGCCCAATCCTAAAATAGTGGCCGAAACTAGGGTGTCACCTAACCCCCTAAATTTGGAGTCTAAAAAAAAAAAATCTATGCAGAAGTGGCCAGAGAAAACGGGCCATCTCCACAAAGGTTTAACTCTACCCCTCCCCCAACACGGGATGAGTCGCAGAGAGACTATAGCCAAAGCGGGGGACATACTCAGGCGAATAATTACGCCCAAAGAGAATACCCACAGAATAATGGGTACCCCCGCAAAGGTAGATACAATAGACGGTGAAGGTATTCTCAGGATAACCAGACACCCCAAGTAAATAATGCTCCCCAAAATAATAATGCAGAACAAATTGAACCCCAGGGGCAACCACGCCAGGGTAGAAATAGCAGCTGTAATTCTGAGGGGAACCAATGGTCCAAGAATCATTATTATGGGGCATCAAGAGATAGGCCTAGGAGTAGGGGTAACTTGTACAATCAAGTAGATCAGCTTAGTACCCAGCTAATTCGGTTGAGCGAACAAGTCGCTAATATGAGTCAAAAACTTACGGCTCAGCAACCAAACAATTCTTTTTTAGGGGTACAGTCAGTGGTCAGCAGTGGACCACAGGCACAGTCATAAATACTGCGGTATCACCTGAAAGGGAGGGGAGAGATATACAAAATGTAATAATAAAAATCAATGATACTAATCATGTTCTCTCCCCACAGACCGGAAACGGACGATTTAGTCGTGATGACAAGCAACCTCATCCGGGAAAAATTAACAAATCTCTTCCTTTGCAGCACTCTCTTAACCTTATTTCCACAGATGCAGTACACAAGAATCCACCCGACCCTTTCATGGGGGAGACCGGTAGATATGAAGCTTCCTCTGCATGGGAAAACGTGGCGAATTCAGGTAACACGTGGCGAAGCCCACAGATGTATGAGAATGCCAACTTTATGTGTGAAATGGTAGAAACTGCAGGGAGATATTATGTATTGGCTGAACTACAAGATTCAGTCTCCAACCCTATCATGGGATTAGTCGATACTGGGTCTCAGGCAACTATTTTATCCCACAGGATAAATGAGCTAACGTCCCACAAACCTAAAATAAAAGAATTTGACGGTTCTCTAATAGGAGTTGGGGGTGATTCTCTAAAAGTCTACGGTACGGCCTGGTTAAAATTTAAATTGGAGAACAGGGTCATAAGACACCCTGTCATTATAGTGGATCTGCCAACTGATCGTTGAATTATTGGTAGTGATCTCCTGAAGCGATTAAGCACCATAATTGTTTGCATAAATAATATAATTTGGTCGCAAGTTAAAAGGCTTATCAATTATGAAAAATCTGGTATATCTCGCACCCGACATAGCTGTCACGTGGTGGAAGAGAAACCAGATGCTGTGGAGATTCATTTCAGGAATAACTCTGTACCTGAAATCACTATTCTACAAATATATGATCAGACTCCTTTAAGTGGCTCTGATGGTAATACTTTTAAAAATTCGCCTGGAAAGATAGCGAATATTTCCCTAGATGGCGATGTATTAACCATATCACTCCACAAGGGGGATCATAAAATCCCTAAGGGGGGAGGCCATGCTCAATACCTCACAGGGATTGAAAGAGTTAAAGAGGATCTATTTATCCCTATACAAATGCATGACCTTGGTACAACAAAATATGCCAAGTTGAGTTTAAAACAGGAAACTAGCTATATAAGCAAAGACTTATTAGTGCAGATAGCTGAACATAAAGTGATTAAATATCTTTCTCCCCAAGACCACTGTCTCCACAACCTGGATAACAGGTTTGAAAGCTATAACATCACAGCTAAGTGCTTATTATCTATCTCTATAGGTAATAAGTCAGTGAAGCACCTGTTTTTAGTTTTAAATACTCCCCATAATCAAATATACATTGGCAATGATATCTTACATAGATATGCCATCCAAATAGATTTGATTAACTCTTGCCTCTGGAGCAGATTAAAGGGGGACCCTGAAGTATTTAAGGACGAAAATGCAGCCCTGAAATCAAACCAGCAATTGCCATGTACTGTAAATATGCAGGTGTCTAATGAAGTTATAATTCCTGCTGGGGCTGATAAATTCCTTTTACCCTTACAGGTAAAGAGAGGTCAGAAATTAAAAACTTCTGAAACACTAATTTGCCTCTCCCATAGAATACAAAATCTAAGTGTCACAGTGACCTACACTCCTATGGTGAATATTGGAACCGTTCCAATACATATTATTGTGCATAACATGACCCCACAGGATATAACATTATCCAAGGGAACTACCATAGGATATGCACTGGAATCAAGTTATTACACTTTTGGATTCCAGAATAATGTAATTGCGCTGATCCCTGAAGGATACTTAACTGACGAACAATTAATAGAACAATCCTTTGCATCTATGCCAGAGGGTCTATTTAATATTCAGTCTATTTATCCCTTCAGCTCAGAGGAAGGCATCTGTAAAATTGAAGAAGCCTCTCTAGTGTTTGATCAGCCAATCAAACAGCAAGATTACCCCAATACCCAGAGTCATGGGAGCAATGTAAATTATAATCAAGGGGATCTCACCTCTAGGTTGGAAGAAGCCTATGAAATAGGACAGCCTGAAATCTTTCCAGGATTTCAGCAAATAGTCGAGGAACAAATATCCTTGGCTAATGGCTGTTCCAGAGATGATGAACGCCAACTGCTGCGAGAACTCCTGATGGAGTACAAGGATATTTTTGCTAAGGATTCTTATGACTTTGGTACTACAGTCTTGCACATTGCAAGTATACAAACAGATCCCAATGCACCACCTGTCTTTGTTAAACAATACAGACTTCCTTTAGCCTCATATGATTCTCTTGCAGAAATCATAAGGAACTTGGAAGAAAGGGGTATCATACAACAGGTGCACAGCTCTTATAAGAATCCTATTGTAGGTGTTCTTAAGCCCATTAGACAATGGCGTTGGTGTGTTTAAGACAACTAAACAAACGAGTGTACATGTCTGGCTGGCCTGTGCCATATATTGACCAATGCCTAGCACAAATGCAGGGATCCAAAACATTCACTGCCATTGATTGTGCACAGGGATATTGGACCATAAAGGTACATGAAGAGGACCAATATAAGTTGGCATTCTCTTTCCAAAAGGTCCAATATGCATTCCAGAGACTTCCATTTGGATACATAAATTCTGGACATGAATTTGCTGTATTCATGCATAAGGCTATGCCTGATACACTGAAAAGGGGGACCTTATCTTATGTTGATGATGTTTTAATCAAAAGCACAGACTTTAAAAAACACATTGCAGAGCTTAAACACGTCCTCAGCCAACTTAAAAGTGCAGGTGTCAAATTATCCCAACAGAATGCTCAATGATGCCACACTAGTGTAAACTTCTTGGGACATGAAGTTACTTCTGAAGGGCTAAATCCTCAGAAGAAAAAGGTGGAAACTATAGTAAATTCTAAAAACCCAACTAACTTAAAGGAATTGAGATCATTCCTGGGTATGACAAATTATTATCGCAAATTCATTGATAATTATGCAGAGTTAGCTAAACCACTACTACTTCTTCTAAAGAAGGATGTGAAATGGCACTGGAGTGAGTCTCAAGAGACAGCCATCAAAGAGCTGAAGAGAAAACTCACACAAGCACCTTGCTTAGCATACCCTGAAGGTGGTAAACCTTTCTACTTAGAAACAGGGTACACAGATGTAAGCATGAGTGCTGTTTTATACCAAAAGCATGATAATTTAAACAAAGCCATTGCTTATGCGAGCAAAAATCTATCCCCAGTAGAAATAAAGTTTAGCAATTGCGAAAAAGCCCTCTTATCTACCGTATTGGCTCTACAAAATTTCCGCAGCTATATACAGGGCGAGAAAAGTATTGTAGAAATGGCCCACCAGCCTTTGCTATATTTGCAAAGTGAGAGAATAAGAGCTGGGAATTTGTCAAATAGCTGCATAACAACGTGGACTCTTTCCTTACAAGGCTGGCCATTAGAAATTCGCTACAAGCAGAATAAAAAGAATCCAGTTTAACAAGGGCTTGCTGAGCTCCACGACTGTACTGCTAGATATCCTGGGGAAGAATTATCAGAAGATGATTTTCTGGAGGAACAATTGCTTTCCCCATATAAAATGTACAATGAGAACCATTGTCAAACATTACCTTGGGTATATGTTGATGGTTGTTTTTACCATGCCACTATTGATAATGAGCACAGATTAGTCACTGGCATTGGTATAACTTGGGCAAATGGCTCACCAAATATATCTGTAGGTTTCAACATTGGACCAAGGTCCAGTCAAGTTGCAGAACTAACTGCTGTTCTCAAAACCATTGAAATGGCTATTGAACATGGTATTCATGAATTTGTGATCATAACTCACTCAAATTATGTGCGTGACAGTTTTGTTGAATACCTCCCAACTTGGAAAAGAAATCGCATGCAGAAAAGCAATAACAAACCAGTCAAGCATGGCAAGTTGTTCTGCAAGATTGATAATCTGGTGGTATCCAATGATTTAACCATACACTGGAAAAAGACCAAGGGTCATTCCAGACTTCTAGGTCCAGATAAGGAAGGCAATGACCTTGCGGATTCATTAGCCAAACAAGGGGCCATAACTGGAGAACTTCTTAATATTGAACACTTAATGGGTGCAATTCAGGTAGAAGCCATTACCAGAAACCAGGCAAAACAACAGAGTGAGCCTAACTTGGTACAATGGAGTCAGCATTCTCCTAGTGAGGACCTGATCACTAGTCAAAAAGAAGCCCCCAATTGTAGGCATCTTCTATAAACACATAGAAGATCCTGAAAGCAACCCCATCTCAAAAGATGATTGTATTGGCAAAGAAAATCTTAGAATCTTAATGAAATCCAGAACACAATTCAAATTACAGGATGGTTTGTTAATTAGAACCTCCAAAACTGGCATTCAGCAATGGGTAGTACCCACCAAGTTCAGAGGTCTCACATCTGGTCATCGTGGTGCCAAACTCACATATGAAATATTGTGTGATTACGCTTTTTGGCCACACATGTTGAAAGATGTTCAAACCTACTGTCAAGGGTGTTTAATCTGCCCACAGTTCCAACCCACTGCTCCAACGCATAGAGCGCCATTGCAGAAAAGGGGGATGGTAATGCCATGGTCAGATATACAAATTGATTTTATCAGTCCAGTAACAGGATCATCAAGAGGTAACAAATACATGTTAACAGTGACATGCCTGTTCACTAAATGGGTAGAGTGCATCAGTACACCTAACAATAGTGCTGAAACATGTGCAGCATTGCTCATCAACCACGTATTTTCCAGATTTGGTTTGCCTCAAAGAATCAAATCAGATCGGGGAACCCACTTCACTAGCGAAGTGATGACCAAAATGTGGAAAATACTAGGGGTAAAAAGAAAGCTCCATATTGCATATAGAGCTGCCTCAAGTGGTGGTGTAGAGCGTTACAACCAGTCCATTGTTAAAATCCTCAAAAAGTTTGTGAGTGAAACGGGTAAAGACTGGGATGTAAAACTACCTCTAGTCCTAATGGCATTAAGAGCAACTCCAAGTAGTTCTACCAAGATGTCACCTTTTGAACTGATGACTGGTAGAAGAATGATTCTACCTCAGCATCTGCTGTACTGTACATCAGACCAAAACTTGATAAACGCTGCCAATACACATCAATATGTGGAGAACCTAAGAAAGCACCTGCAATATGCCTTTGCATTTGTTCAAAGGCATTTAGAAAGAGCCGCAACTGCCACTAAAAAAATCAGGTTAGGGAAAATAAATTTCTTCCCTCATGGAAAGGTCCTTTTGTCATTACTGACAAAATATCTCCAGTGGCCTATAAAATACGGATCCCCAAAAATGAAAGTTTCATAGATAAATGTGTCCATATCAATCAATTGCGGGCATGTCATCCCAGGTCCCAACTACAAGTCATAGAGGGAGAATGAAGTGTCATATCCCCAAATGCACTAAAGACATACTGTAGTTTAAAGATGCCTAACTGATAAACATGAAGGCTCAAAAATGACGGACTCTCTGCATGAGAGACTGTCTATAATGTCTACGATCAACATCCTCACCAAATACCATTGACATTGAGCCAATTTAAATACATGTGTCCTACATCTATTTAAAATTGGAAGGGGGATTTATGTCAAGGTATATGTAAGGTAAATAAATATATATATTTTAATCATATATTTCAAGCTCAATAAATATATATATATTTAATCAGATATTTGGCTGGTCAGTAGAAAATGATTCATTTCATTCAGAAGGGCTGACTTCAATCATGTTTAGTTCTCCCCCACTCAGGATGCAAAAGTTAAAAGGGCATACAAGTGAGAACAATAGAGCATTTGGTTTAATTAAAATTTAACAACAATTTCAGGAAACCATATGTGTGATTGCCTGGGAATGTGAGATAAAATATATTACCCCTCACAATGTGCCTAAGAGTCTGACTCAGGCGACATATCTTGTGAGAAAGTAACTCTGTACATTTCAAATGCAAATAAACCATGCTATGTGGGTGGGGCAGTGAAGACCTTTGCCAACAAAGACAAATGCTATGGTGTAAACTTAAAATTACTGAGAGCAGTGTGGGTTGAAGAATTAACATTTACAACCCTTGTGTAACACAGATAAAAATAAATACATTTTTGCAAAGGGAACAATACTAGTTTCAAGTATGTTTGAAATAATTCAAATAACCCATATATGTATATATATGTTGAACTGAAACACATTATATTAAAAAATTAATTGTTGTATTGAATACTAACTACATTAATAATGTTACAAATAGACATATAAATGCTTAAATAATTTCTAACAATTGTTTCCATTTCTTTTGCAGGCATCAATTCATATATGCAGAAATTGTAAAATGGGAAACATGTGTAAATGCATATATAACAGATATTAAATGCCACTAGTTTCAAAATAATTAGCAGTATTAAATTGCTTTAATATAATAATGTTAAGGGCATACTGTGTTTCATATCAAATTGATCAGAATAAAAAAAATGTGATATAATACAATACATATAAACATATAACTTAATAATGTAAGGAAATTATGACAGTTATTACCCATTTTAAATAAATATTTTCTGTTAGAAATGTTCAAATGAATCTGTATGTATTATAACGCTGCCCCCGGTGTTGCAATGCGAGAACTACAGCCAGAAGGCTTTTTGGCTGTTTTAAAAATGAAATCTCAAAGGGCCAATCCGAGACAAGGTTTCCGTGTGGACGTAACCAAACCAGATCTCTAATGATTATAAAACAGGAAGGTTAAATGTAAGAGAGGAAAGTTTTTTGGTGATTGCTTACCCTGGTGACTGATAACTGGCGAGCATACTTGGGACACAGTCATTCAAGCAAGGAGCTGAAATACTAACCCTGATCTATGCAAAATAACTTTTCCTACAAATGAGGAGAGCTACGATATTTGGAAAATATTGAATTACATTTTGGTTCAGACTGGTGATGTGTGATTTCTAACTTTAATATTTTAAACAAAGGTTATTGATAATATCATAGTGAAATTGCAGTTAAGAAGATTTAAAGAAGCAGTTTGTATTTCAAGTTAGTATTTCATAAGCCTGTGTAGTGTTAAAAGTTTATCTTTGTATGCCAAGGAATTCATTTAAGGCATTTGTCCACTGTAAGAATATATGTACTTTAGTACCCTAATTAGAATTGTATTGCTGGATATTAGTAGCTGTGATATTTTAGTCTCATTGTGTTAATTTTGAATGAAAGGATATTGTAAATCAGGCTAGCTTTAAAGGTAAACTTTTATGAGCTTGGTAAAAAAGTATAGACTGTCCTATTGTTTAAATTAGTGTTGTTAAAATTGTATTGCGTGGGTATTTAGCTGTTAAAGATCTTAAAATCTCATTGTACTAACAGGGTGAACTTTTACTGTGAATAAGATAGATTTTTATGAATGTTGCATAGCCTATTTGAACAGTTTTAAACGCATATAGTGTTGACTCATATTCTAATTCTCACAAATATTTATGTATCAACATGTTCATAGTTATTTACTAATAATAAAGAATTCAGATATTTATATTAATTTCGTTGTCTTAGTAGAAGTATATTGATTGTAGGTTCAGTCTAAAGAAATATTGTTAAATATATTCCCTGCCATATACTCACACATTGTTTGGAGAACACTGCTAAGATTTTTATAAATATACTGACAATATATTATATATATTTCAAGCGGTTTTTCTTTCACATCAAATATACCTAGACCTAAAGGTCACTTGAAACCTGCTATGGAAAGTGTTAACGCATTAGATCCACAAGCCTCTAATATATCACTCTTTAATTTACTGCAGGCCTTTTTATAGACCATTTATAAAAAAAAATACTGTTACAGACTGATTGCACTGCAATTAGGATAAGGTCATTTGAAATATTGAAGAAAACCCCACCAGCACAAGAAAATATGCTGCACTAGTGACTTGTGGATATTAAGCATTTTGAATGTATTTTTTATAAACAGCAGTACTTTTTTTTTGCAAGGAAACACAACTGAATAATTTGTTATTCCATGGATTTGATTCCAGAATCAGTGAGGTTCAAAACACTGTAGTTAAAGGGACATGAAACCCAATTTTTTTCTTTCATGATTCAGATAGAGAATACAATTTTAAACAACTTTCTAATTTACTTCTATTGTTTAATTTGCTTCCTTCTCGTGTTATTATTTGCCTAAAGGTTTATCTAGGAAAGCTCAGGAGTAGCAGAGAACCTAGGGTCTAGCTGTTGATTGGTGGCTGCATATATATACCGATTGTCATTTGCTCACCCATGTGTTTAGCTATAAACCATTAGTGCATTGTTGCTCCTTTAACAAATGATACCAAGAGAATGAAACAGATTAGATAATAGAAGTAAATTAGAAAGTTGTTTCAAATTGTATTCTCTATCTGAATCATAAAAGAAAATGTTTGGGTTTTATGTCCCTTTAAGTCATTCTAATAAAACATTCCTCCCAACATTTCAAACTTCCAAATAGGGACACCCTTTTAGAAAGTGTTTATATATATATATATATATATATATATATGGCATGCTGACCCATACAAGAAAAAAAAAAAAAAAAATTTAAGGAGAAAAAGGTTATAAAAGCTTGAGTTCTGCTGGGATCTGGGAGCCTTTGGCCCCTATTTATCAAGGTCTGGTGGACCTGATCCGACACTGCGGATCAGGTCCGCCAGAATACGGCGAGCAATACGCTCGCCGTATTCAGCATTGCACCAGCAGCTCACAAGAGCTGCTGGTGCAACGCCGCCCCCTGCAGACTCACAGCCAATGGGCCGCCAGCAGGGGGGGTGTCAATCAACCCAATCGTACTCGTCTGTCCGCCTGCAGTAAATTAAAGAGTGATATATTAGAGGCTTGTGGATCTAATGTGTTAACACTATCGATAGCAGGTTTCAAGTGACCTTTGAGTCTAGGTATATTTGATGCGAAAGAAAAACTGCTTGAAATATATATAATATATATATCTATCCCCAAAGTATGCACTCTTCATCAATGCGATTGCCAAGGTGCTGACAAAGTAAATCCAAATCCCAAAGTTTAGAAAGCATATATATATAGGTTTACCAGTCTTTGTGACCGCTGCTTCATAACTGCTGTTTCTGGTGAGCCTGCAGGCTCACCAGAAACACAGGGCATCAAGCTCTATTCGTAGCTTGATAAATATGCCCCAATATCTCCTGTCCTGCATGGCAGCACACATTATTTACAGCCTTCTCTTACCTTTTAAACTCCTACACTCTCCTGTCTATAGATTAAGATTCCAAATAATGTCTTTACACAGTGCCTTTTGTTATTTAATTGTGTGGGATCTGTATACAAATATTTAATACTTTCAGTGCTGCTTAAATGTTTTATACATAGAAATTAATTTTTAACCATTATTATTTTAGGAATTTGTAACGATTCTTGTTTGTTCAATAGTACAACACAGCCTCTGTGTTATGTTATTGTTAAAGACTTTACTCCTTGTTTCCAACACTTGTGTGATTGGCACATTATCTGCTAATCTGAGTGAATTTCGTTGCTTAAAGAGGCTGCCAGCATCCTTTTCAGTGTAATAATTCTACACACAGTACGGCCTGCCCTGGGATGTCGGCTGAGCCATGGACAACCTATGCTGCTCTTGAGCTAACCTTAAGCCTAATACATATTCAATAAAAGGGACATGATACTCATATGCTAAATCACTTTAACTAATGCAGTATAACCTGAGCATCTCTATGTAAAAAAGGAAGATATTTTACCTCATAATTTCCTCAGCTCACCAGAGTAAGTGCTGTGTAAAAAGTTATACCCAGCTGCTGTCCAGCTGCAGGTAAAAAAAAAAAAGAAGAAGAAATGAACAGCAGCCAATCGGCATCATCAGTGCTGAGGTCATGAACTCTTTTACTGTGATCTCATGAGATTTGACTTAACTCTCATGAGATTTCATACGGCTAGATTTAGAGTTTGGCGTTAGCCGTCAAAACCAGCGTTAGAGGCTCCTAACGCTGATTTTGGGCTACCGCTGGTATTTAGAGTCAGTCAGAAAAGGGTCTAACGCTCACTTTCCAGCCGCGACTTTTCCATACCGCAGATCCCCCTACGCCATTTGTGTATCCTATCTTTTCAATGGGATCTTACTAACGCCGGTATTTAGAGTTGTGGCTGAAGTAAGCGTTAGAAATCTAACGACAAAACTCCAGCTGCAGAAAAAAGTCAGTAGTTAAGAGCTTTCTAGGCTAACGCCGGATTATAAAGCTCTTAACTACTGTGCTCTAAAGTACACTAACACCCATAAACTACCTATGTACCCCTAAACCGAGGTCCCCCCACATCGCCGCCACTCTAATAAAAAATTTTAACCCCTAATCTGCCGACCGCACACCACCGCAACCTACGTTATCCCTATGAACCCCTAATCTGCTGCCCCTGACACCGCCGACCCCTATATTATATTTATTAACCCCTAATATGCCACCCCCAACGTCGCCGCCACCTACCTACAATTATTAACCCCTAATCTGCTGACCGGACCTCACCGCTACTATAATAAAGTTATTAACCCCTAATCCGCCTCACTAACCCTATAATAAATAGTATTAACCCCTAATCTGCCCTCCCTAACATCGCCGACACCTAACTTAAAGTATTAACCCCTAATATGCCGACCGGACCTCACCGCTACTCTAATACATTTATTAACCCCTAAAGCTAAGTCTAACCTTAACCCTAACACCCCCCTAAGTTAAATATAATTTAAATCTAACAAAATAAATTAACTCTTATTAAATAAATGATTCCTATTTAAAGCTAAATACTTACCTGTAAAATAAACCCTAATATAGCTACAATGTAAAATATAATTATATTGTAGCTATTTTAGGATTCATATTTATTTTACAGGCAACTTTGTATTTATTTTAACCAGGTACAATAGCTATTAAATAGTTAATAACTATTTAATAGTTACCTAGTTAAAATAATTACAAATTACCTGTAAAATAAATCCTAACCTAAGTTAAAATTAAACCTAACACTACACTATCAATAAATTAATTAAATAAAATACCTACAATTATCTACAATTAAACCTAACACTACACTATCAATACATTAATTAAATAAAATACCTACAAATAAATACAATTAAATAAACTAACTAAAGTACAAAAAATAAAAAAAGAACTGTTACAAAAAAGAAAAAAATTAATTACAAACATAATAAAAATATTACAACAATTTTAAGCTAATTACACCTACTCTAAGCCCCCTAATAAAATAGCAAAGCCCCCCAAAATAAAAAAATGCCCTACCCTATCCTAAAATTAAAATAGAAAAGCTCTTTTACCTTACCAGCCCTTAAAAGGGCCTTTTGCGGGGCATACCCCAAAGAATTCAGCTCTTTTGCCTGTAAACAAAAACATACAATACCCCCCCCCCCAACATTACAACCCACCACCCACATACCCCTAATCTAACCCAAACCCCCCTTAAATAAACCTAACACTAAGCCCCTGAAGATCTTCCTACCTTGTCTTCACCATGCCAGGTATCACCGATCGCTCCAGGCTCCGAAATCTTCATCCAAGCCCAAGCGGGGGCTGGAGATCCTTCATCCGGCTGAAGTCTTCTATCAAGCGACGGCTGAAGAGGTCCAGAAGAGGCTCCAAAGTCTTCATCCTATCCGGGCAGAAGAGTAGATCTGGACCGGCAACCATCTTCTTCGAAGCGGTGACAAGCGGCATCTTCTATCTTCATCCGATGACAAGTGGCTCCATGTTGAAGACCTCCGGCGTGGATCCATCCTCTTCTTGCGACGTCCTAAGTCCGAATGAAGGTTCCTTTAAATGACGTCATCCAAGATGGCATCCCTCGAATTCCGATTGGCTGATAGGATTCTATCAGCCAATCGGAATTAAGGTAGGGAAAATCTGATTGGCTGATTGAATCAGCCAATCAGATTGAGCTTGCATCCTATTGGCTGTTCCGATCAGCCAATAGAATGCAAGCTCAATCTGATTGGCTGATTGGATCAGCCAATCGGATTGAACTTGAATCTGATTGGCTGATTCCATCAGCCAATCAGATTTTCCCTACCTTAATTCCGATTGGCTGATAGAATCCTATCAGCCAATCGGAATTCGAGGGACGCCATCTTGGATGACGTCATTTAAAGGAACCTTCATTCGGACTTAGGACGTCGCAAGAAGAGGATGGATCCGCGCCGGAGGTCTTCAACATGGAGCCGCTTGTCATCGGATGAAGATAGAAGATGCCGATTGTCACCGCTTGGAAGAAGATGGTTGCCGGTCCGGATCTACTCTTCTGCCCAGATAGGATGAAGACTTTGGAGCCTCTTCTGGACCTCTTCAGCCGTCGCTTGATAGAAGACTTCAGCCGGATGATGGATCTCCAGCCCCCGCTTGGGCTTGGATGAAGATTTCGGAGCCTGGAGCGATCGGTGATACCTGGCATGGTGAAGACAAGGTAGGAAGATCTTCAGGGGCTTAGTGTTAGGTTTATTTAAGGGGGGTTTGGGTTAGATTAGGGGTATGTGGGTGGTGGGTTGTAATGTTGGGGGGGGGTATTGTATGTTTTTTTTTACAGGCAAAAGAGCTGAATTCTTTGGGGTATGCCCCGCAAAAGGCCCTTTTAAGGGCTGGTAAGGTAAAAGAGCTTTTCTATTTTAATTTTAGAATAGGGTAGGGCATTTTTTTATTTTGGGGGGCTTTGTTATTTTATTAGGGCGCTTAGAGTAGGTGTAATTAGCTTAAAATTGTTGTAATATTTTTATTATGTTTGTAATTCATTTTTTTATTTTTTGTAACTTAGCTTTTTTTATTTTTTGTACTTTAGTTAGTTTATTTAATTGTATTTATTTGTAGGTATTTTATTTAATTAATTTATTGATAGTGTAGTGTTAGGTTTAATTGTAACTTAGGTTAGGATTTATTTTACAGGTAATTTTGTAATTATTTTAACTAGGTAACTATTAAATAGTTATTAACTATTTAATAGCTATTGTACCTGGTTAAAATAATTACAAAGTTGCCTGTAAAATAAATATTAATCCTAAAATAGCTACAATATAATTATAATTTATATTGTAGCTATATTAGGATTTATTTTACAGGTAAGTATTTAGCTTTAAATAGGAATCATTTATTTAATAAGAGTTAATTTATTTCGTTAGATTTAAATTATATTTAACTTAGGGGGGTGTTAGGGTTAAAGTTAGACTTAGCTTTAGGGGTTAATAAATGTATTAGAGTAGCGGTGAGGTCCGGTCGGCAGATTAGGGGTTAATACTTGAAGTTAGGTGTCGGCGATGTTAGGGAGGGCAGATTAGGGGTTAATACTATTTATTATAGGGTTAGTGAGGAGGATTAGGGGTTAATAAATTTATTATAGTAGCGGTGAGGCCCGGTCGGCAGATTAGGGGTTAATAATTGTAGGTAGGTGGCGGCGACGTTGGGGGCGGCAGATTAGGGGTTAATAAATATAATATAGGGGTCGGCGGTGTTAGGGGCAGCAGATTAGGGGTACATAGGGATAACGTAGGTTGCGGCGGTGTACGGAGCGGCAGATTAGGGGTTAATAATAATATGCAGGGGTCAGCGATAGCGGGGGCGGCAGATTAGGGGTTAATAATTGTAAGGTTAGGGGTGTTTAGACTCGGGGTTCATGTTAAGGTGTTAGGTGCAGACATAGGAAGTGTTTTCCCATAGGAAACAATGGGGCTGCGTTAGGAGCTGAACGCTGCTTTTTTGCAGGTGTTTGGGTTTTTTTCAGCTCAAAATGCCCCATTGTTTCCTATGGGGGAATCGTGCACAAGCACGTTTTTTAAGATGGCCGCCTCCATAAGCAACGCTGGTATTGAGAGTTGCAGTGGCGGTAAATATGCTATACGCTCCCTTTTTGGAGCCTAACGCAGCCCTTCTGTGAACTCTAAATACCAGCGGTATTTAAAAGGTGCGGGCGAAAAAAAGCACGCGTAGCTAACGCACCCCTTTGGCCGCAGAACTCTAAATCTAGCCGATATTAAACTTTCTTAAACTGAAAAGGGAAATAATGTGTGTGTGCACGAGGCTCACTCCCTTGCCTGTCCCAGGACAGACATATTAATTTGCTGCTTAAAGGCCTTTACAATGGGATGTGAATACTTAGAACATTTTGAGGTAAAATATCTTCCTTTTTTACATAGAGATGTTCAGGTGATATTTTCTAGTCAGCTTTTTATAGCTATGCTGCATCACTTTCAAGTGTTTTAACATTTGGGTATCATAGCCCTTTAAAGGGACACTGAACCCAAATTTTTTTCTTTCGTGATTCATATAGAGCATGCAATTTTAAGCAACTTTCTAATTTACTCCTATTATCAATTTTTCTTTGTTCACTTGCTATCTTTATTTGAAAAAGCAGGCATCTAAGCTTCTTTTTTGTTTCAGAACTCTGGACAGCCCTTTTATATTGGTGGATTCATTTTTCCACCAATCAGCAAGAATAACCCAGGTTATTCACAAAAAATGGGCTGGCATCTAAACTTACATTCTTGCATTTCAAATAAAGATACCAAGAGAAGGAAGAAAATGTGATAATAGGAGTAAATTAGAAAGTTGTTTAAAATTGCATGCTCTATCTGAATAAAGAAAGAAAAAAATTGGGTTTAGTGTCCCTTTAAATAGCCTCAGCACTAGCGAGTGAGCTTAGTAAGGTGAGGCAGTGACAGTCTCTCAAAGAAGAGTAGAGTAGCTTCAAATACTGCTGTTCCTCTTTGTGGCCACACAGTCAAAGACACTGTGACCTAAAAATCTTCCTCCCTGCTCCTGCACTAACTGCCTCTATCCGTAAGCACAATCTTGTCCTGGACCTTGCAGCTCACAGACAGACTGAAGAGCAGGGCGCAGGCACAGCAAAATGAAAAATGTCATCCCGTGCTAACTGCCTAACTGCCTACAGTCAGCTCTACATCAGTTAGCAGCAGGGCTGAGTGCTCCTTAGGCTTCAATTAATTAGCAGTAGCGCTGAGTGCTCCTTAGGCTTCAATTAATTAGCAGTAGCGCTGAGTGCTCCTTAGGCTTCCATCAGTTAGCGCTCTTGCCCCAATGACTGCAACATTAAAAAAAAAACTTTAAATAAAAAGAAAAGTAAGAGCTCCCCAGTCATTGCGTGACATGAAACAGACCAGTCTGCCCGCTTGGAAACGGCCCTTGCCACACTGAAAGCACTCAGTATGTGCTGTAATAGTGGGCATGGTTAAGGTAACCAGACAGCCCACCGGCATTCGCCCTGTATCCCCTATGGTCAGTCCGGGCCTGCTCTGGCCAATACGAATCAATCATTGTTAAAGTCTGCACCTTCCCCAGATGGACATTGGATGCAGATACAAATATGTTGTATTGGTCCTTTACCTAGAACTGCAGATTGATACATGTATTGTTTAATTGTGATAGATATATTCACAAAATGGATTGAGGCTTTTCCAACAAGAAATCAAACAGCTCTCATAGCTGCAAAGGTTCTTTTATGTGAGTTTTTTTCTAGATGGGGAATGCCATTTGTAGTAGAGAGTGATTATGGGCTTGTATTTAGTGGGAAAATATTTAAAGCAATTAGTTATTGGGAATTAAGCATAAATTGTGTATTGCTTATAGACCTCAATCAGGAGCAGTAGAAAGAGGTAATCGAACGTTACAAAATACATGAACTAAATGTTTTTTGTGCTAAACCTTCAACATGGGCAAAGACATGACCCCGCATTTTTGAGTTCGCTCCATCCCCCCTCAAGTAATGACACAACTACCAGTTATGGGAAAGAAAAGGCTGCAGCTTGTTTATTAACCAATAAACAACAAGTTAAACTTTATATCAACATTATCAACCTTTCATATCTTAACAGTTTCCCCAATGCTTGCTTCTGTTCTCTATAAGCCCCCACCCCTTTCAGGGCGGGGCGTCAACCATCATTTTCCCTTTCTGTCACCGACAGAAGTACCAGCCATTACCCATCAGGCGTAAGCCTCAATAGACCACAGCAAGCACCCCGCCATAGCTGCGACATACACCATCTTCATCACCCTATTATAGGGAGGGAGGGCGGGAAACCTTCTTCCTTCCGTGCTGCTCCTAACTCTGCAATGAAGTTTCAAGCCTGGGAGGGATATTTATCCCCTCCCCTCTTCCTCCACCCCTACAGCGGAGCCTACCATTGCTACCGCAAAGTAGGGGTCAAACTGCCCTCTGCTCCAGCCATCGCCCGGGCTGTTCTTGACCCCCCATTTTTGAGTTCGCTCCATCCCCCCTCAAATAATGACACAACTACCATTTGTGGGAAAGAAAAGGCCGCAGCTTGTTTATTAACCAATAAACAACAAGTTAAACTTTATATCAACATTATCAACCTTTCATATCTTAACAGTTTCCCCAATGCTTGCTTCTGTTCTCTATAAGCCCCCACCCCTTTCAGGGCGGGGCGTCAACCATCATTTTCCCTTTCTGTCACCGACAGAAGTACTAGCCATTATCCATCAGGCGAAAGCCTCAATAGACCACAGCAAGCACCCCGCCACCACTCGCCTTCAGCGAGTACCGCCACACATAGCTAAGGCCTTTTCTATCCCTTCTTTAATGGTGAAATTAAATAGGTGCAATCCTACCTCATTCAAATGTACACCATCTTTCAGGTAGAAACACCTACCGGATTCACCCTCAAACTCCACGTGCCTGAGCCCCACACCACCTAGTCGTCTGACGTACCCACTCATTGTCCTATTCACCTTTCTTCTAGACAACTCCAAATTCTTCAAATCCCAGGCAAAACGCCACTCCAGCCTGCTCTCTATCTCCGACCACACCAAAATCAAACCCGGGAACAACACCAGCAATCTATCAAGCCCATTCTTCATTCCCCATAATAAGTCCTTCTGTGACATGTACCCTAAGTCATTCCCCCCCACATGAATGACCAATATCCGGGGAGGATTAAACATCTTGGCCAACTCCGTAACCTTCCCCACCACCTGGGCCCACTTCATCCCTCTTATCCCGAACCACCTTAAATGCACCAGCTCCTTGGAAAAACCCAACTGCAACCCATTCACTTTGACAGCAGCCGCCTTCCTCGCCCAAAAAACATATGAGTGTCCCAAGATCCAGCACTCCGCCTACCCTGTCAAGCAAATAAAATAGCTACTCATCAACAACTCCCAGGCTGCACCACCAACCCCTGTCTCACGTACCCCCGAAACCTTTCAGACCTCCATCTGCCAATCTTTCTAATCACCCCCGAGTCCAGCCCCAGATTCGCCGCTTCTGTCGCCGCCCCAATCCGAAACGAATGAGACCCAAAATCCTCCCCTCTCAAACCCATTGCAACCAATGCCTTCCTCAACAACGCCACAAATTGAAATCTAGATAAAGGGGTACCATCCGCGTGCACTAACAACGGTCCCGACGTATGACCTGATACCTCCAAGAACTCCCTTACTGCTCCCACCGGGCAACACCTGCCCCCGATCCTTCGCAAGACTACGATCGCCCCTCTCCCTTCCTGATCCGTCTTGGATCTCCTCACCCATATCTCCACTTATTCTTCCTTCAACACTACCTCATGCTGTCCCAGGCCTTGCCGATCCCACCAGTTCATACCCATCAACTCCGACACCCTAAAGGCTCCGAAACGAATGAGACCCAAAATCCTCCCCTCTCAAACCCATTGCAACCAATGCCTTCCTCAACAACGCCACAAATTGAAATCTAGATAAAGGGGTACCATCCGCGTGCACTAACAACGGTCCCGACGTATGACCTGATACCTCCAAGAACTCCCTTACCGCTCCCACCGGGCAACACCTGCCCCCGATCCTTCGCAAGACTACGATCGCCCCTCTCCCTTCCTGATCCGTCTTGGATCTCCTCACCCATATCTCCACTTATTCTTCCTTCAACACTACCTCATGCTGTCCCAGGCCTTGCCGATCCCACCAGTTCATACCCATCAACTCCGACACCCTAAAGGCTCCAAAAAGGCCAGCACACAGGCCGCTCTAAACAACATTTCCTCATAACGCGAGAAACAGATAACCCCCAACTTCTCAACCACCCCTTCTAGGATAGCAAACGTCAACGGCCGCCGTCCATCAGCCCGCGCCCTTCTCCTACACAAACCCCTAACTGCCATCCGCACCACAAATTTCTTAGTTATGTCTTCACACCCCAAAATTTGAAACAGAAAGGCCAAAGCTGCCATTCTCTTCCGGATCTCCGAGGGCGACAGCCCCTCTCTCCCCCAACACCCTATCCATTCCACCAAAATTCTCAACCACTCCAGCTCAACTCTACTCCGCCACATCTTCCACACTCGGACGTAGGCCCTCCATGTGTTAGGGGCTAATGCCCCTTGTACCAGATTCAACGTTCCTGGCAGCCAAGCTTCCACAGGTCCTCTGGGCATTCCATGCCCTCCACGTCCGCCCCCGGGGCCGCCTCTCGGAATCGATCCCACTGAAACCGGGATAAAGAGTCAGCAATTACATTAAAGTGCCCTGGGACATGCACCGCTCTCCATGAAACATTGCACCGCAAGCATTCCAACACAAATGCCCGAAGTAAGCGTATTAATTAATTAATTGCCCAAACCACACCCAAGTTGTCAGAATGAAAACAGACTCTCTTATCCCTCAGTTCCTCAGGCCAGATTCTTAGGGCCACCACAACCGGGAACAGCTCCAAAAATGTCAAATTCTTGGTCAGTCCCAAATTCCGCCTACACCTGCGGCCAGGCCCCCATGCACCACTTACCATTCAAAAATGCCCCAAAACTGTGGGCACCCGACGCATCTGTAAATAGACACAATTGGTCGTCCGACCACCCGTGCTCCTGAATCAGCAAGCTCCCATTAAAATCTTCCAAAAGATTTTCCAGATCTTCAAATCCTCCTTCACATCTACCGACAAACGGATATGGAAAGTTGGATTGGTCACACCAACCGTCACCACAGACAACCAGCGACAGAAAACTCGCCCAATGGGAATTATACGCCCTGCGAAATTCAACTTCCCCAATAGCGATTGAACTTCCTTAAGCAAGACTTTTTTGCAGCTCAGAACCCTGTCAATCACCTCCTGCAGATCCCGGACTTTGTCTTCCGGGAGCCTGCATTCCATCTTGATTGAATCCACTTCGATTCCTAAAAAACTCAGCACCGAAGTCGGACCCTCCAATTTGTCAGCTGCCACGGGAATGCCAAACTCCCGAGCAACCTCCCGAAGGATTCCACCAGCCTTTCACAGACCTCAGAACCCGCCGGGCCCACAAACAGGAAGTCATCCAAGTAATGCACTATCAAGACTTTCCCTGACTTTTTCTTCACCACCCACTCCAAGAACGAGCTGAACCTTTCAAAATATGAACAGGAGATAGAACAGCCCATCAGGAGGCAGAGGTCCACATAAAATTGGCCCTCAAACTTACATCCCAAAAGGTGATGGCACCTCGGATGTACAGGCAACAAACGGAAGGCTGATTCCACGTCCGCCTTCGCCATCAGGGCCCCACGCCCAGCCGCTCTCACCAACCCAACCGCCTTATCAAAGGATGCATACTTCACCGATATCAGCTCAGGATCAATTCCATCATTTACTGATAGCCCCCGCGGGTGGGATAAATGGTGTATCATCCTAAACTGACCCTGAGACTTTTTCGGCACCACCCCCAATGGGGATACCCTTAGATTCGGGAATGGCGGCTCCCGAAACGGGCCCGCCATTCGCCCAAGTTGAACCTCCTTCCCCAATTTTTTTCTCAGTACATCCGGAAAGTCCCTCACCGATTTCAAATTACCCGCAACCATCGACCCCTTCGGCACCAGTTCCCCCACTACCCCCGGCCTGCCCGTAACTCCGAAAGGAATGATTCCCTCGCAATGGGGTCATCATCTCCAATCAAATCCCATGTCCCTATTGTCCCAACGCATCTCCGGGCAAACCGACATTCGCTGACGGAACCCCTCATCATACCTCCACCATGCCATACCGCCGTAGGTTCTATAGACCCCCGCTATCTCATCATAATAGCAAAAAAGGGATGCCCCTTGTTCCGGGAACTTGTCACAGAACACACTGGCTAATATGCAAAAAGCCCGGGACCAATTCCCAAAAGTCTTGGGTAACTTTCTTCACCTTTTTTTTCTCTCTCTCCTCCTCCTCTTTCTTACCCTTCTCTTTCTCATCCTCCTTCACTTCCAATACATGCTCCAGAGGCAACAGGGAGAATATCTCCACAAATTCCCTCTTCCCTATTTTTTCCCTCAACTCAGTTGTTAGATGGATTCCTAATGGACCCACCGAACATAGGCACAGCCTCCGACAAGTCCCTTCAAACCTGCTACTAACGTCTCTCTCTCACCATTCCCCACTGCATTCACTCCTGGCGCTCCCCCAGCCATCACCTCACCTGCAGGCTGCTGCACCGTCACCGGCCCCTGTCCAGGACCCGACACCTGTTCTGTCCTCTGTTCTCTCCCTAGGCTTTCCCGGCTTCTGCTGACTTCCAGCCTCCTACGCACTCCGCTTCGCCTGGCAGGAGAACGTCCCCTGCCGTACCTGCTCCTTTCCCGCTCCCTCTCCGACCGTGCTCGGGACGGCGAATCAGGCCTGCCTCCGCCATGAGGCCGCCGTATTGGTGATCTGGACCTCCGGCGACCGCCGGACCCTGCAGCCCTCACTACGGGCAAAGTGCCCCTCTCTCTCCTACTTCCCGCACCTAAGGACTGTGAGGAAGACATCGTAAGATCACCCCTGCCCCCCCCTCTATCACCCCCTTGCCCCTCTCCCTCCATTCTCCGTTGTGGAGACAACAATTGAAGAAGCGGCACCAGTGTAGCCATACCCCCTACCTGGCCAGCCGTCCCTCCTCCAGCCGATGTCCCCTCCAGCGGATCCTCCTCATCCAGATTGCCACTGGCGTTCAATTCCAATGGCGGATCCGTAATCAGCTCCTGCCTCTCCCCACTCTCTCCTCCCGTGGCTTCCATAGCCTCCACAACCCTCCTGTCCACCCCATTGGGACCTGAAAAAATCATAAAATTAATATAACATCAGCCTCCCCCCCATTCCCCGCTGACCCCCCAAGATTTCTAAACCACCCCCCACTACAGTCGTGCCCACCCCCCCTAACATACCCAAAAATCAGGCCTCCTACTGCCTCCCTATTACCCCCCCAAATCCTCCTACTGAGCCCACCACCCTACCTCAACCCCCCCTGACCAACCGAACCGCCCACACTTTTCTTGCTACTGCTACCCCTTCCTGTGACCTATCTCCTTAGACCACCCACCCCATGCTAAACAAGCCCATTTTCCATCCTCTTGAAATGCACCGGGCCAAACCCCCCCCATTCCCAACCCTACTTTATCCACCCTACCTCTCCCCAGGCTTCCCGACCTTATGCTGGCCCTCCCCCTTTCGCATAAGCCCTGCCCGGCTCAACACCCAGCCCCCGCTTTAACTGAAATTACCGGCCGTGATGCGGCTCCGCCCCCCCACATTGCTGAAATCCCTCGCGCTGGCCTAGCTGAACCCTGAGCCTTATCCCGGCTCCTCCCCTGCCACTTAATAATATCCCTAACGCTGGCCTACTGTCACTCCTGCATAAATTTATTTCAGCCATGCCACTCCCCCTGATCCCTGAGCCATATCCCGGCTCCCCTTCATTCCCCTCCTAACTTTTCCCTTTCTTATAACTACCCCTAGCGCTGTTCTCTCTAACCCGGTCACTTAATACTTCTATCCCCACTGATCACCTGAGCCTTATCCCGGCTCCCCCACCGCCCTTCCACTGACGCTAACACTTACCGCCATATCCTGGCCTCCCCGAACTAACTACCTCTTTCCTAACCTCTTTCCTCTTTTTTTTCCGCCGCACTCCGGTTTTCCCGCTCCAAAATTACCCTCATGGCCCTTAACCCGCTCCAATCCACCCACCCCCTCAGCCTGGCCTCCCCGCATCCCTTCCACACTTTTCCCGCCTTTCGGGAACCCGTCTTCGATAGCCCAGCTGTTAATAGCTAAAATAGTTAAAATAATTACAAATTTACCTGTAAAATAAATCCTAACCTAAGTTACAATTAAACCTAACACTACACTATAAATAAATAAATTAAATAAAATACCTATAATTATCTACAATTAAACCTAACACTACACTATCAATAAATAAATTAAATACAATTCCTACAAATAATCTAATCAGCCAATCGGATTGAACTTGATTCTGATTGGCTGATTCCATCAGCCAATCAGAATATTCCTACCTTAATTCCGATTGGCTGATAGAATTCTATCAGCCAATCGGAATTCGAGGGACGCCATCTTGGATGACGTCATTTAAAGGAACCGTCATTCGTCGTTCAGTCGTCGGCCAGGATGGATGTTCCGCGTCGGAGGTCTTCAGGATGCTGCCGCTCCGCTCCTGATGGATGACGATAGAAGATTCCGCTTGGATGAAGACTTCAATCGGATGGAAGACCTCTTCTGCCCCGCTTGGATGAAGACGTCTACCGGATGGAGGACCTCTTCTTGCTCCGCTTGGATGAAGAATTTGGCTCGGCTTGGTGAAGACGACTCAAGGTAGGGAGATCTTCAGGGGCTTAGTGTTAGGTTTATTTAAGGGGGGTTTGGGTTAGATTAGGGGTATGTGGGTGGTGGGTTGTAATGTTGGGGGGGGGGGGTATTGTATGGTTTTTTTTACAGGCAAAAGAGCTTAACTTCTTGGGGCATGCCCCGCAAAGGGCCCTGTTCAGGGCTGGTAAGGTAAAAGAGCTTTGAACTTTAGTAATTTAGAATAGGGTAGGGCATTTTTTTATTTTGGGGGGCTTTGTTATTTTATTAGGGGGCTTAGAGTAGGTGTAATTAGTTTAAAATTGTTGTAATATATTTCTAATGTTTGTAAATATTTTTTTATTTTTTGTAACTTAGTTCTTTTTTATTTTTTGTACTTTAGTTAGTTTATTTCATTGTATTTATTTGTAGGAATTGTATTTAATTTATTTATTGATAGTGTAGTGTTAGGTTTAATTGTAGATAATTATAGGTATTTTATTTAATTAATTTATTGATAGTGTAGTGTTAGGTTTAATTGTAACTTAGGTTAGGATTTATTTTACAGGTAAATTTGTAATTATTTTAACTATTTTAGCTATTAAATAGTTCTTAACTATTTAATAGCTATTGTACCTGGTTAAAATAAATACAAAGTTACCTGTAAAATAAATATTAATCCTAAAATAGCTATAATATAAATATAATTTATATTGTAGCTATATTAGGATTTATTTTACAGGTAAGTATTTAGCTTTAAATAGGAATAATTTATTTAATAAGAGTTAATTAATTTTGTTAGATTAAAATTATATTTAATTTAGGGGGGTGTTAGTGTTAGGGTTAGACTTAGCTTTAGGGGTTAATACATTTATTAGAATAGCGGTGAGCTCCAGTCGGCAGATTAGGGGTTAATAATTGAAGTTAGGTGTCTGCGATGTTAGGGAGGGCAGATTAGGGGTTAATACTATTTATTATAGGGTTAGTGAGGTGGATTAGGGGTTAATAAGTGTAGGCAGGTGGAGGCGACGTTGTGGGGGGCAGATTAGGAGTTAATAAATATAATATAGGGGTCGGCGGTGTTAGGGGCAGCAGATTAGGGGTGCATAGCTATAATGTAGGTGGCGGCTCTTTGCGGTCGGCAGATTAGGGGTTAATTATTGTAGGTAGCTGGCTGCGACGTTGTGGGGGCAGGTTAGGGGTTAATAAATATAATATAGGGGTCGGCGGTGTTAGGGGCAGCAGATTAGGGGTACATAAGTATAACGTAGGTGGCGGTCGGCAGATTAGGGGTTAAAAAAATGTAATCGAGTGTCGGCGATGTGGGGGGGCCTCGGTTTAGGGGTACATAGGTAGTTTATGGGTGTTAGTGTACTTTAGAGCACAGTAGTTAAGAGCTTTATGAACCGGCGTTAGCCCAGAAAGCTCTTAACTACTGACTTTTTTCTGCGGCTGGAGTTTTGTCGTTAGAATTCTAACGCTCACTTCAGACACGACTCTAAATACCGGAGTTAGAAAGATCCCATTGAAAAGATAGGATACGCAATTTACGTAAGGGGATCTGCGGTATGGAAAAGTCGCGGCTGAAAAGTGAGCGTTAGACCCTTTTTTGAATGACTCCAAATACCGGCGGTAGCCTAAAACCAGCGTTAGGAGCCTCTAACGCTGGTTTTCACGGCTACCGCCAAACTCCAAATCTAGGCCTAAGATAGCTACAATATAACTAATAGTTACATTGTAGCTAGCTTAGGATTTATTTTTATTTTCATCAGCCAATAGGATTTTTTCTACCTTAATTCCGATTGGCTGATAGAATTCTATCAGCCAATCGGAATTGAAGGGACGCCATCTTGGATGACGTCATTTAAAGGAACCTTCATTCTTCAGTTGGACGTCGATGGAAGAGGATGCTCTGCGTTGGATGTCTGGAAGATGGAGCCACTCCATGCCTGATGGATGGAGCCACTCCACGCCTGATGGATGAAGACTTCTGCCCGTCTGGAGGACCACTTTGCCCGTCTTCGTTGAGGACTTCGGCCCGGCTGGGTGAAGACTTCTCAAGGTAGGGTGATCTTCAAGGGGTTAGTGTTATATTTTATTAAGGGGGGATTGGGTGGGTTTTAGAGTAGGGTTGGGTGTGTGGGTGGTGGGTTTTAATGTTGGGGTGGTATTGTACTTTTTTTACAGGTAAAAGAGCCGATTACTTTGGGGCAATGCCCCGCAAAAGGCCCTTTTAAGGGCTGTTTGTAATTTAGTATAGGGTAGGGCTTTTAATTATTTTGGGGGCTTTTTTATTTTATTAGGGGGATTTGATTAGGTGTAACTAGTTTAAAAAATGTTTTAATTATTTTATTATTTTCTGTAATTTAGTGTTTGGTTTTTTTCGTACTTTAGATAATTGTATTTAATTGTATTTAGTTTAGGGAATTAATTTAATTATATTGTAGTGTTAGGTGTAATTGTAACATAGGTTAGGTTTCATTTTACAATTTGTCTTTATTTTAACTAGGTAGCTATTAAATAGTTAATAACTATTTAATAACTATTCTACCTAGTTAAATAAATACAAAGTTGTCTGTAAAATAAAAAAAACCTAAGCTAGCTGCAATGTAATTATTAGTTATATTGTAGCTATCTTAGGGTTTATTTTATAGGTAAGTATTTAGTTTTAAATAGGAATAATTTAGTTAATGAGAGTAATTTTATTTAGATTTATTTAAATTATATTTCAGTTAGGGGGTGTTATGTTTAGGGTTAGTCTTAGGTTTCGGGGTTAATAACTTTATTATAGTGGCAGCGATGTTGGGGGCAGCAGATTAGGGGTTAATAAATGTAGGTAGGTGTCGGCAATGTTAGGGCAGGTAGATTAGGGGTTAATAATATTTAACTAGTGTTTGCGATGCGAGAGTGCGGCGGTTTAGGGGTTAATATATTTATGATAGTGGCGGCGATGTCCAGTTCGGCAGATTAGGGGTTAAAAATTTTTATAGTGTTTGCGATGTGGGGGGGGGACTCGGTTTAGGGATTAATAGGTAGTTTATGGGTGTAAGTGTACTTTTTAGCACTTTAGTTAAGAGTTTTATGCTACAGTGTCAGCCCATTAAACTCTTAACTACTGACTTTTAAATGCGGTACCAGGCTTGACAGGAGAGGGTCTACCGCTCACTTTTTGGAAGACTCGTAATACCAGCGTTATGCAAGTCCCATTGAAAATATAGGATACGCAATTGACTTAAGTGGATTTGCGGTATTTTCGAGTCTGACCAAAAAATTTGAGCGGTGAGCCTGTCATTTCAAGACTCGTAATACCAGCGGGCGTTAAAAAGCAGCGGTTGGACCTCTCAACGCTGCTTTTTAAAACTAACGCAAGACTCGTAATCTAGCCGACTGTTTTTTATTTTTCCTAGAAAAAATCTAAAAAAAATACTTGAAACATGACAGTCTATCTTCAAGTTGGGAAAATCCTAGTCGTATTGTTAAGGCTAATTATGAAGAGTTTTGGTGGACAAGATTCTTTCACATTATCAGAGGAAAACTCAGGTATTTTGGGTTTGACTAAAAGACAAGTTAAAGAACAAATTGATACTTTTAGAGATCCTGATTTTTTTGTCAAATTCATGATGTACATCACAGAACCAATTTTTTTAGGACGATGGGGACCCTATATTTTTAAATTAATCAACTATTTAAAAGTAATAATTATAATGTAGCAATAGATAAATGATCTAGTTTAAAGTACAATGTTATATTAAATGGATTAAATGTGGCAAAATAGCATCTATCTAAGCTCCTTTAATTTTGCTAAATAATCAAGGACAATGACATTTTATAGAGACAGAAAACTTTACAACATTATAGATAACAGAAATGTCTATCAGGTTTACAAATATGCTTTGGATAAATATCACTAGTTTAAGGTTAAAGGATAGAGGAGAATATATATGTAAGAACACAGTATTACCAAATTCATTATATCCGAGTACAAAATTAAATTTAATAGTAAATACATTTTAAGCTCCCCCTACACAACCTGCTAAAATAAAATGTCCTGATATGGAAGAATTACCTTTAAGTGGGTTGGTAGCCCAAAGGACACCGGAAATAATTTATAACGATGTGCATTTCATTCACATACCTGTTATAATTATTTGTAAAACTTGGGTTTGAACTGAGGTTATATGTGAAGATAAAATCATACACATGAATATTATTTTAAAGGATAAGTTAAAAGCATTTTGGAGAAGATGTGAGAGAAACCCAACAGGAAAATTAGGTAGATTAAATTCTAAAATTACTAAAAGTAGTATAGAATATTGGGTTGGTTCAGGGTTATTATGTCAGTATGAAACAGAGCTGATTTAGATTAAATTGGGGGGGATGAAAAATGTAAAAGGTTATTAAAAAGTAAAATATTACAGCCAGTAGAAGATTATCAATTGGTATTGGAAGATGAGGAATTAGCTACCGTATGTGCTATTACAAATATTGGTAAATTGTATTTACAAACAGAAGAAAAATTAAATGAAAAAATGTATCAACGCGACAAAGAATCAAAGGAAAACAATAAAGAAAGGGTGATAGGTTGTTCAGATGATGGAAATATTCTATTGAGTAAATCAACAGATGTGCTAAGAGATATTAAACAAAGTAAATTATTTGATTTCCTCACAGATGAGCAGATCCTTAATATGATTTAGCTAAGATAATGTTAAATAATATAATCTGTAAATTAATCAAATAATTTCATTATTTAACTATTTCATTATCAACTGTAAGTAGATCTGAAATTTATAAAGAATTGGTTAAGATTAATTTATTAGCAGCTAGATTACGAATTTTGAGCGCTAAAGGGAAATTAACGACCGCCACAAAAGCGGCAGTATTTAACCTCCCTATAGTGCTGCTCTTACAGGTTTTTTAAAACCCGGCTTGCGCGGGCGATATGGTTGCGTTGAGCTCCATACCGCACCCAAATACAAGCGGTGTTTTGAAGTGCTCGTGCACGATTTCCCCATAGACATCAATGTGGAGAGTCGGCTAAAAAAAAGCCTAACACCTGCAATCACGAAAACAAAAGCTCCGTAACGCAGCTCCATTGATGTCTATGGGGAAAGAAAAAGTTACGTTTAAACCTAACACCCTAACATAAACACCACGTCTAAACACCCCTAATCTACTGCCCCTAACATCGCCGCAACCTACATTACAGTTATTAACCCCTAATCTGCCGCCCCTAACATCGCCACCACCTAAATAAAACTATTAACCCCTAATCTGCTGCCCCTAACATCGCTGCAACCTACATAGTGTTATTAACCCCTAATCTGCTGCCCCTAACATCGCTGCAACCTACATAATGTTATTAACCCCTAATCTGCTGCCCCTTACATCGCCGCCACCTAAATAAAACTATTAACCCCTAATCTGCTGCTCCCGATATCGCTGCCACCTATATTACTGTTATTAACCCCTAAACCTCTGGCCTCCCACATCACTAACACTAAATAAATATATTAACCCCTAAACCTAACCCTAAGCCTAAATTTGTGTAATTTAGTGGGGGTTTTTTTTGTAGTTTAGATAATTGTATTTTATTAATTTAATTTATTTTATTTTATTGTAATGTTAGGTTTTAGTGTAAGGCAGGTTAGGTTTTATTTTACAGGTAAATTTGTATTTATTTTAACTAGGTAGTTAGTAAAATAGCTATTTACTAACTAGTCTACCTAGTTAAAATAAATACAAACTTACTTGTGAAATAAAAAATAAAACCTAAGATAGCTACAATATAACGCATAGTTATTTTGTAGCTAGCTTAGGTTTTATTTATAGGTAAGTATTTAGTTTTAAATAGGAATTATTTAGGTAATAATTGTAAGCTTTATTTAGATTTATTTTAATTATATTTAAGTTAGAGGGTGTTAGGGTTAGGGTTATACTTAGGCTTAGGGTTATGTTAGGGTTAGGGTTAGGTTTAGGGGTTAATATATTTATGTAGTGATGTAGGAGGCCAGAGATTTAGGGGTTACTAGTTTATTTTAGTATATTTCATTGTGGGGAGCTTGCGCTTTAGTGGTTAAAGGGACAATGAACCCAAATTTTTTCTTTCATGATTCAGATAGAGCATGCAATTTTAAGCAACTTTCTAATCTTTTTATGGGTCAATTTGAAGACCTATACATTTACAACTCACAATGGAGGGGCAGTCTGGTGTTCTATGGCCGTTACATAGATGATTTGATTTTTATTTTTGATGGTTCAGAAACAGAAGCATTAGAATTTGTGTCATATCTGAATCACAATAATATGGGTATAAATTTTACTCACAATTTACAAAAGGATCAAATAGAATTTTTAGACATTATACTTGCCTGGGACCCTTGGGGCAATATATCCACCTCTACCTACTTTAAAAAGGTAGACTGCAACAATTTCTTACACTTTTCAAGCAACCATTTAACAAAATGGAAGACTAATATTCCATACAGTCAGTTCTGTCGTTTACGTAGGAATTGTAGCACGGTAGAACAGTATGACCTACAAGCGCCCATTTTAACATCAAGATTCATAGAGAAAGGATATCCTATTGAACTTATTAACAAGGGTTCCCAGAGAGCCAGGGATCTAAATAGAGAACATCTATTAACTTCAATTCCCACAGAGCAACATGACAATCAAGAAAAGTGTAATTTTAATAAACAACCATTATTTATTACACAATATAATTCCAACCACAAAAACATTAACAAAGTTTTAAAAAAACATTGGCCGATTTTATTAAAAGATCCGATTTTGAACAAAACACTTCCGTTACAACCCAAAGTAGTTTTTAGAAGAGCACCCTCCTACAAACAAAAACTAGCCCCGAGCAAGGTGGTGATGACAAAAAGAAAGGTAACGAATACATCAAAATTTGGAGAGAAGACAGGAAACCATATTTTTAGTAAAAAGGGAACATATAAATGTGGAAAGAGACTGTGCCACATGTGTAAATATATTTCCCATGGAACAACCAGTATAGAGTCACACAGCAATAAGAAAAAATTTAACATCAAAAGCAAAATGACCTGTGACTCCAGCTACGTCATATATGCGCTATCCTGCAAGTGTGGCATACAATACATAGGTAGGACCTGTAGGAAGGTTTGCATCAGATGGAGTGAACATCTGAGAAACATAAAAGCAAAATCACCAAAACATAGTGTATCTAGACACACCTGTCAACATTATTTATCTGGAAAATGTCCATTTATAATAACCCCCTTAGAAAATATTCCGAAAAGCAATACATATAATAGGTTCACCAAACTCAGACAGAGGGAAACCTATTGGATTTTTAAATTCAATAGCTTGTTTCCCACAGGCCTTAACGAGGTTATAGATTCAGCTGTATTTACATAACATAAGTCACTGTTTTATAGATCTTGAGATGAATTACAATATGAATATCAACAATATAGGTACAAATGAGGCTATAGATTTAGATGTACTCACATAGCATAGGTCAATATCATCGTTTGGTAATTCTGGAGATAAATTACAATATGAATACCAATATTATAGATATCATCTGCTTAGGGTATACTATTTACAGTATTTTTATGCGGTTGAAGAGCAACATACAGAATAATATATATATATATATATATATATGTGGTTTTAGTGATTTTGTACACTGGACTTTCACCCCCCACTTGATGCTTATGATAGTGAGTACCTCAAATGCGCACATATATCAGTACCAATAACATATATTAGAACGATCATTGTAACCATATGACACTTAGTGATTATAAGCAGCAAGATTATGAGGCATCATATACAATCCCTTTGTATTCATGGTACGCCATTAGCTCCATCTTCATGGAGTCACCAATCATTACTACATTTTATGCCACTTCTAACTAACATCAACACCGTTAACTGATCTTAGTGTTTACCATATACATTATTATTTTTATTTTTAACACGCATGCACCTAGCTTTATAGACATCCATTAGCATATAGCTTTATAGACATCCACTAACACGCATGCACTTAGTTTTATATATATCCACTAGCAGCACAAAACAATCACACAATATGTCTAATAAATGAATCTCGCTGACTTTCACCATAAATATCGTTATAACGATATGCACTCACATATATTATATTTAACTCATTTTATTAAAATATTGCCTTCACGTCCAGAGATCACCACCTCGGTTATTTATAGGGTATTTAAAAATACACATAGATCTAGTCACTTTAATATATGCAATATGCTTGGCACACCAGCGCATATTACCTAACATAGAGATATTGTCACTTCACCACACAAGCGAAGAGGGACATTTAGGAATGAGTCCCTGGTTTCTAGTATCTTAAATATAGTTTAATTACACTGGTGTTCCGTACACATTATTTTTATTGCACATCTTTTTTATATACATATTCGTTATCACGTATATAGCCATAGTCATTGGACATTTAAACTTATTTGGGCTTAATATAGAGTCCACCATGGATCGTATATTGAACAGGGTTGGTTAACTTGACGTTAGTTTGTTTACGCCATACCAACCTATCAGATTTATGGGTGTGTACCTTTATTGAGCAATGAAAATCACTATCTGTGATGCTGATGGCGGTGGATACAAAACCGGTGCGGTTCACACCCACAAAAGGAATTCACAGGAATCATGGGAAATGTTGTTCATCAACAAATAGACTCCAACCAACCGGATTCAGACTTTTAGACAAGCCCCATAGTTCTTCATTACTATTGGTGGTTTAGACATACATCACATGATTTGTTTATATAATTCCGGTTGCAACTCTCTATAAGATCACACAAAATGAGTTCACAGGAAACATGGGAAATGTAGTTTATGATTAAATGGTGGTTTTATATAATCCCGGTTGTAACTCTCTATATGATCACACAAAATGAGTTTAAAGGAATCATGGGAAATGTAGTTTATGATTAAATAGACTCCCACCAATCGGATTCAGATTTTAAGACAAGCCCCATAGTTCTTCGTTATCATTGGTGGGTCAGACATACATCACATCATCTGTTTATATAATCCCGGTTGTAACTTTCTACACGATCGCAAAAACAAGTTTGTTAATAAATCTCACGATCACCTGTGTATATATAACAAGAATAAGAGGGAATAAACAGTATATTGTTAATGAGAAATGTATCTAGCAAATAATTACTAATCACTGCAACAAGTGGGAGTGGGGGGAAAGGAAGGTTCTGATTGGTTTAATTAAAGGAAGGAAGGGGAGTGTTTATTGTGAACATGTGGTTACTTAGGCCTATTTAAGGGTGATTAAGACATAGATAGAGCATACAAGCCTGAGGAAACGGGGTCACTCCCGAGAAACGCGTCGCTTTATTTCTCTATATACCATAAGAGATTTGATTTTAACACACCAGCTGTAATGTGCTACATTACTGGCTATTTTATTTTGTATAATAAATGCTAGTTTTATGATTCACTAAGTCTGGTGTGTGCATCAATCTCTTCTAAGTAACCCAGAGGCTGTCTAGCCTATCTCCCTGTTCCAACCTCTAGGACACTATCCAGGCAAGGACTGCCTTGCAGGACATCCATCTTTCCAGGACATCACGACGGGGATTCGTTTACACAGCCAGCTGGTTTGCTGTTTAGAATACCAGCCTGCCTCTAACAGGCACAAGAGAGTGCCTTCACGTTTGTGCGTATCCTGTGTCTTGTCCAGATTTACATCTTGGTATCCATTGATCTACACATGTGGCGCCTTTGTTTCTGTTTTTTACAGTTGTCCATATAAGAAAACTTTCTAATTTACTTCTATTATCAATTTTAATTTGTTCTCTTGCTATCTTTATTTGAAAAAGAAGGCATCTCAGCTAAGGAGCCAGCAAATGTTTGATTCAGGACCATGGACAGCACTTGTTTATTGGTGCTGACCAATCAGCAAGGACAACTCAGGTTGTTCACCAAAAATGGGCCGGCATCTAAACTTACATTCTTGCTTTTCAAATAAACATACCAAGAGAATAAAGAAAATTTGATAATAGGAATAAATAAGAAAAATGCATAAAAATGCATGCTCTATGTGAATCACAATAGAAAATTTTTGAGTACAGTGTCCCTTTAATAGGTTTATTATAGCGGCGGTGTTGGCAGACAGCAGATTAGGGGTTAATAATATTTAAATAGTGTTTGCGAAGTGAGAGGGTAGAGGTTTAGGGGTTAATAGGTTTATTATACTGGCGACGATGTCGGGAGCAGCGGAATAGGGGTTAATAAATTTTTTAAGTGGCGGCGATGTCCGGAGCGGCAGATTGGGGTTAATATTTTTATTTTAGTATTTGCGATACCGGGGGCCACGGTTTAGGTGTTAATAGGTAGTTTATGGGTGTTAGTGTACTTTATGATAGTTTAGTTATGAGTTTTATGTTGCGGCTTTGTAGCATAAAACTCATAACTACTGACTTTAGATGACGGTACGGATCTTGTCATTTTAGGCTGCTCCGCTCACTTTTTGGCCTCACAGCAAAACTCGTAATACCGGCGCTATGGAAGTCCCATTGAAAAAGGACTTTTTTTAAAGTGTGTTACTGACGTTGCATGATGGCCAAAAAGGTGTGTGGTACAGCTATTCTGACAAGACTTGTAATAGTGGCTTTAGGGAAAAAGCATTGTTATGAAGCATAACAATGCTTTTTCACTCATGATGCAAAACTTGTAATCTAGCTGTAGGTTATTTAGAGGATAGTATTTTAAAGCAACTCAATAACCCACCACAATTAATGGTTATCTTCTTAGAGATGGTAACTATTAGATTATATAATATATATTATATATATTGTCAGAGTATATGAATATTATGATGAATATTACATATGTATACATATATATGTATATATATATGTATATTTTATACACTGTATATGTTAGATGAGACCTCAGGATTAATTGAACATGAGTTTGTTGAACACAGCTTCTAATCCACAGGGGGTCCCAACCCCCTACCAGATGGGAGCTGGGTGAATACACGTTTATCAGGATTGAAAATCAGCCTAGCTTTTGAAGCACGACCTCCTGCTGTGTAAAATACAGACATTTTCCAAAAGGAACTAACTCAGTGACCATGCTCATTTGACTATATGCAGAGTTTTATGACTCTAAGACATTTGGTCTACCCAATTTAAAACGATCACTTAAAAGGATAAAATCTAAAATAGTTGGATAAACATAGTACTTACAGGAAACCCCTTTGATTATTTAGAATAAATGATCTGTGTTTTGGGTGGAGAATATGCTTGGGAGCCCTCTGGAATTTGTCACCTAAAGCTTTATAGATTCAAAGTAAGACATACGTACTGCAGACCCACAGCTGGGGGGAAGGTGAGACAAATAGAATTAAATACATTTTGCGAAGGGAACAATGCCAGTTTTCCATGTATGTTTAAAATGATTCATGATATATATATTGAAATTAAACACATCATATTAAATAGATAATTGCTGCAGGGGATATTTGTGTAGGAAATAGATTCAGAATTGGTATAGATTGGATAACCATTTTTATGGTCCCATATTTGGAGTGCATATATATAAAATACTTAATCTTATTTCAGATGGACCATAGACATATGAATGCTTAGATCATTTCTAACGGTTGTTTCCATTTCTATTGCAGGCATCAATTCATGTGTGCAGAGATTATCGAAGACATAGAGCATGCTATACCATATGAAAATATATTAGATATATAAATGCCATAAATTTCAAAATAATTAGTAATATTAAATTGCCTTAATATAAATTAATATAATACAATATAAATAATGTTAGACACATGTTTCATATCAAAATGACCAGAGAGGTAATGTAATCTTACCCAGCTGCGATTGGTATTGCGAACTTATTAATATGAAGAAAATTATGCTAGTTATTACACATTTTAAAGAAAGATGTTTAAATGTATAGCTGTATTTTTTTTGTCATGCTGCATTTGTTCTGTGCTGGCTGTTTGTAATACTGCCACCCGATGGACAAGGTACGGTGTTGCGACACAGGTATTACAGCCAGGAGATGATTGGCTGTTAAAGAATGCATCTCCTTAGCAACGCACACTCACAAGGTAAGCCAATAGCAGGGACAAGGTTTCGAAGGGCCACCCATATTTCACACCAATGATTAGACAATAAGTTGTATGCAGAAAAAAAAAGAGAGACTGGCTGCTGAGTTTTGGAACTGACTGAAACTGTTTGCGTGGGACACAGTCAAACTATAAAACAAAGTGGGCCATACTTCTCTTCCATTGCAATTACACTTATTTTATATGAGGTGGGAAAAATCTTGAAGCTGAATATCATTTTGGTAACGTATATATATATATATATATATATATATATAAAAAGAAAAATGGTTGCAATTAATATTTTAACACAGATATATGCATAATAGCTGTAATTTATATTCAGTCTGTATATGGTTAAACAAATCCTTGCTGCTAAATTATTTTATCTGTACAACTATAGAGTGATAACTCAGAATTGGGTTTTTACATAAATAAATATATACAATTTCTGATGTTTTTAATAGAAGTGTATATTGTACTATTGCTTAAATTAACACTGTAAATCATATTGCTGAATGTTTGTAACTGCTATTTTAGGTCTCATTGTAATATTTTAAATGCAGCTCTGAATGAAAGATTGGTTTTAAAGTAAATTGGCATGAGCTTTGCATAGCATATTTTAAATAGTTTTTGTTTTAACGCATATAATATTGACTCATATTCTAATCATTACAAATATTTATGTATCAACATGTTCCTAGTTATTTACTAATAATAAAGAATTCAGATATTTAGATTAATTTTATTGTCTTAGCAAATGTATGTTTGATTGCAGGTTTAGTTTAAAGGAAGATTGTTAAATATATTCCCTGCCATATACTCACACACAGTTTAGAGAATATTGCTAAGATTTTCATAAATATACTGACATATTGTATGGAGGCACTTGCGTAAGATATTATAAATAATTATCATATTGATATAGTATATTTGTGATAAATAGAAATTATTATAGAAGAGAGAAGAAATTTCATATTTCAAATTGATATTTTGTAAATATAAAAGGTTTTTTTTTTAAATTGAAATATTGATTTTCGTGTTCAAGATTGATATTAATATTTTGAAATATTATTAAAAATTAATTTTTGAAAAATTAATAAAAATATTAATTTTTCATATTAAAAAAAATTAATCAAAAATATTAATTTTCATATTTCAAAATTCATAAAAATATAAATTTTTCATATTTCTAAATTCATAAAAATATAAATTTTTCATATTTCAAAATTCATAAAAATATTAATTTTTCATATTTCGAAATTAATCAAAAATATTAATTTTTCATATTTCAAAATTCATAAAAATATTGATTTTTTTCATATTTCAAGATTAATACAAATATTAATTTTGTCATATTTCAAAATTGATATTGATATTTTGAAGATATAATATTTTTTTTTCCTCCCTCTCTCTTATTGGTCAAAATTGTATTAGCGTTTTATCTTATTAAGTACAACACTAAAATAACGATGTCTTCAGCAAAAAGTAATGCTAGCGTTTCTGTGCAAGATGAAATTGTGTCCTCCCCAAGGTCCTCCGTCGATGAAGTGATTCAGAAAAAAACGCTCAAATTAGACGCCATGAATCACATCATGACTAGACTTGATGTTGGGGACGATGTCTCCAGGTATATTAATGAGTGTAAAGATAAGGCCAAAGATTTAGTTAAAGATATGTGGTTTGAAGATGGGGAATTATACCAAATGTTACTGCAACTTAATAGATGCACGGAACTTGGGGGGCGTGATGAGTTAATTTTCGAAACTTGGCCGATCCTAATGTATTTGAGCTGTGAGATGTCTAACCAAATGGCAGGACAGAACAGACAATTAGGGCGGCTAAGGGATGAAAATAATTCATTACGAGACTTTCAAGATGCATTTATTCAGGCAAAGACAGAGGTTTTCCATGCTAGCCAAAAGGCTTCTGACTTAGATAAATATAATCAAGAATTAATGGCTGATTTTAAAACTTTCGAAGAAGAATATCAAAAGTGCCAAGATGAAAATAAAACTTTAAAAGCTAGATATCATGAGGCTGAAAAAGCATACGAGCAGGCAATAAATAAATTACAGAGACAAATTAGCAGCTATAAGGACTGGGACAGAAATGAGAGTCAAGATCCCAGGCGGGAGGATAGACAAAGATACCCAAACTATAGCCCTAATTCAGGCCCAGAGGTAACTTTTTCCCCTAGGCAACTACATAACTCTGGGGGACCAGAAAATTATTACGCCTCAGATGAAAGGCACTCTAGCTCAAACAATAAGTCCCCAGTAAGATCCAGTGATATACCAAATAAAGTGTATGACACCCCCCAATAATTAAATTCCTAAAGAATACAGTACGCCCATTTTCTAAAGGGGGGCCACTTCCATAATTGACCACTTAGAGGCCTTTGAAAACGCATTATCTATAATGAGTGTTACAAGTGAGCAATTAAAAATTGAATTTCTACCCTGGGTATTTGAAAGTAAGCATCACAAATTCTTTGCTTCACTAAAGGATATGAATATTCGTTCCTGGAGTGAAACAAAATGACAATGCAGAAAAGAATTCGGACAACATCGCACTAAAACGGCAGCGAGAATAGCTGTATATGGTTTAAAATGTAGTGCGAATCAAAGTCCAATCGAATTCCTTTCTATATTGAAGAATGCATACAGAATGGCTGAAGATGATCCCATATTTGAAGGTTCAGAGTTTGTGAATATATTTTTTGAAGCGCTACCCACACCCATCAAAATCAACTTAGCTAGAGATTTTGAGGAGAACTGTTCATTGGAATGGCTGATCAAAAAGAGTACGGAATTGTACTCTGTTCAGCAGTCCAGTGAACAGGGGGATAAAAGGGAGAAAAAGCCCAATCCTAAAATAGTGGCCGAAACTAGGGTGTCACGTGAACCCCTAAATTTGGAGTCTAAAAAGAAAACCTATGCGGAAGTGGCCAAAGAAAACGGGCCATCTCCACAGAGGTTTAACTCTACCCCTCCCCCAGCATGGGATGAGGCGCAGAGAGACTATAGCCAAAGCGGGGGACATACTCAGGCGAATAATTACGCCCAAAGAGGATACCCACAGAATAATGGGTACCCCCGCAAAGGTAGATACAATAGACGGTAAAGGTATTCTCAGGATAACCAGACACCCCAAGTAAATAATGCTCCCCAAAATAATAACACTGAACAGATTGCACCCCAGGAACAACCATGCCAGGACAGAAATAGCAGCTCTAATTCTGAGGGGAACCAATGGTCCAAGAATCATTATTATGGGGCATCAAGAGATAGGCCCAGGAGTAGGGGTAACTTATACAATCAAGTAGATCAGCTTAGTACCCAGCTAATTCGGTTGAGCGAACAAGTCGCTAATATGAGTCAAAAACTTACGGCTCAGCAACCGAACAATACTTTTTTAGGGGTACAGCCAGTGGTCAGCAGTGGACCACAGGCACAGTCATAAACACTGCGGTATCACCTGAAAGGGAAGGAAGAGATATACAAAATTAAATAATAAATGTCAATGATACTAATCATGTTCTCTCCCCACAGACCGAAAACAGACAACTTAGCTGTGATGACAGGCAACCTCATCCGGGAAAAATTAACAAGTCTCTTCTTTTGCAGCACTCTCTGAACCTTATTTCCACAGATGCAGTACAAAAGAATCCAGCCGACCCTGTCATAGAGGAAACAGGTAGGTATGAAGCTTCCTCTACACAGGAAAACGTGGCGAATTCAGGTAACACGTGGCGAAGCCCACAGATGTATGAGAATGCCAATTTTATGTGTGAAATGGTAGAAAATGCAGGAAGATATTATGTATTAGTTGAGCTGCAAGATTCAGTCTCCAACCCTATCATGGGATTAGTCGACACTGGATCTCAGGCAACTATTTTATCCCACAGGTACTACACACAGCTAAATGAGCTAACACCCCACAAACCTAAAATAAAAGAATTTGACGGTTCTCTAATAGGAGTTGGGGGTGATTCTCTAAAAGTCTACGGTACGGCCTGGTTAAAATTTAAATTGGGGAACAGGGTCATAAGACACCCTGTCATTATAGTGGATCTGCCAACTGATCGTTTAATTATTGGTAGTGATCTCCTGAAGCGATTAAGCACCATAATTGATTGCATAAATAATGTAATTTGGTCACAAGTTAAAAGGCCTATAAATTATGAAAAATCTGGTATATATCGCACCCGACATAGCTGTCACGTGGTGGAAGAGAAACCAGACGCTGTGGAGATTCTACAAATAGATGATCAGACTCCTTTAAGTGGCTCTGATGGTAATACTTTTAAAATTTCGCCTGGAAAGATAGCGAATATTTCCCTAGATGGCGATGTATTAACCATATCACTCCACAAGGGGGATCATAAAATCCCTAAGGGGGGAAGCCACGCTCAATACCTCACAGGCATTGAGAGAGTTAAAGAGGATCTATTTATCCCTATACAAGTGCATGACCTTGGTAAAACCAAGTATGCTAAATTAAACTTAAAACAGGAAGCTAGCTATATAAGCGAAGGTTTATTAGCGCAAATAGCTGAACCTAAAGTGATTAAATATCTTTCTCCCCAAGACCACAGTGTCAGCAACCTGGATGACAGGTTTGAAAGCTATAACATCACAGCTAAGTGCTTATTATCTATCTCTATAGGAAATAAGTCAGTGAAGCACCTGTTTTTAGTTTTAAATACTCCCCATAATCAAATATACATTGGCAATGATATCTTACATAGATATGCCATACAAATAGATTTGATTAACTCTTGCCTCTGGAGCAGGTTAAAGGGGGACCCTGAAGTATTTCAGGATGAAAATGCAGCCCTGAAATCAAACCAGCAATTGCCATATGGTGTGAATATGCAGGTATCTAGCGATGTTATAATTCCTGCTGGGGCTGATAAATTTCTTTTACCCTTACAGGTAAAGAGAGGTCAGAAATTAAAAACTTCTGAAACACTAATTTGCCTCTCCCATAGAATACAAAATCTGGGTGTCACAGTAACCTACACCCCTATGGTGAATATTGGAACTGTTCCAATACATATTATTGTACATAACATGACCCCACAGGATATAACATTATCAAAGGGAACTACCATAGGATATGCACTGGAATCAAGTTATTACACTTTTGGATTCCAGAATAATGTAATTGGGCTAATACCTGAAGGATACCTAACTGAAGAACAATTAATAGAACAATCCTTTGCATCTATGTCTGAGGGTCTATTTAATGTTCAGTCTATTTATCCCTTCAGCTAAGAGGAAGGCATCTGTAAAATTGAAGAAGCCTCTCTAGTGTTTGATCAGCCAATCAAACAGCAAGATTACCCCAATACCCAGAGTCATGGGAGCAATGTAAATTATAATCAAGGGGATCTCACCTCTAGGTTGGAAGAAGCCTATGAAATAGGACAGCCTGACATCTTTCCAGGATTTCAGCAAATAGTCAAAGAGCAAATATCCTTAGCTAATGGCTGTTCCAGCGATGATGAACGCCAACAGCTGCGAGAACTCCTGATGGAATACAAGGATATTTTTGCTAAGGATTCTTATGACTGTGGTACTACAGACTTGCACATTGCAAGAATACAACAGATCCCGATGCACCCCCTGTATTTGTCAAACAATACAGACTTCCCTTAGCCTCATATCATTCTCTTGCAGAGATCATAAGGAATTTGGAAGAAAGAGGTATTATCAGACAGGTGCACAGCTCTTATAATAATCCTATTCTAGGTGTCCTTAAGCCCAATGGACAATGGCGTTTGTGTGCTGACTTAAGACAGCTAAACAAACGAGTATACATGTCTGGCTGGCCTGTACCATACATTGACCAGTGCCTAGCACAAATGCAGGGATCCAAAATATTCACTGCCATTGATTGTGCACAGGGATACTGGACCATAAAGGTACATGAAGAGGACCAATATAAGATAGCGTTCTCTTTCCAAAAGGTCCAATATGCATTCCAGAGACTTCCATTTGGATACATAAATTCGGGACATGAATTTGCTGTATTCATGCATAAGGCTATGCCTGATGCACTGGAAAGGGGGACCTTATCTTATGTTGATGATGTTTTAATCAAAAGCACAGACTTTGAAAAACACATTGCAGAGCTTAAACACGTCCTCAGCCAACTTAAAAGGGCAGGTGTCAAATTATCCCTACAAAAAGCCCAATGGTGCCGCACTCGTGTAAACTTCTTGGGACATGAAGTTACCTCTGAAGGATTAAATCCCCAGAAGAAAAAAGGTGGAAGCTATAGTGAATTCTAAAAACCCAACTAACTTAAAGGAATTGAGATCATTCCTGGGTATGACAAATTATTCTCGCAAATTCATTGATAAGTATGCAGAGTTAGCTAAACCACTACTACTTCTTCTAAAGAAGGATGTGAAATGGCACTGGAGTGAATCTCAAGAGACAGCCATCAAAGAGCTGAAGAGAAAACTCACACAAGCACCTTGCTTAGCATACCCTGAAGGTGGTAAACCTTTCTACTTAGAAACAGGGTACACAGATGTAAGCATGAGTGCTGTTTTATACCAAAAGCATGATAATTTGAACAAAGCCATTGCTTATGCGAGCAAAAATCTATCCCCAGTAGAAATAAAATTTAGCGATTGCGAAAAAGCCCTCTTATCTACTGTATGGGCTCTACAAAATTTCCGCAGCTATATACAGGGCGAGAAAATTATTGTAGAAATGGCCCACCAGCCTTTGCTATATTTGCAAAGTGAGAGAATAAGAGATGGGAATTTGTCAAATAGCCGCATAACAGCGTGGACTCTTTCCTTACAAGGCTGGCCATTAGAAATTCGCTACAAGCAGAATAAAAAGAATCCAGTCGCACAGGGACTTACCAAGCTCCACGACTGTACTGCTAGAGATCCTGGGGAAGAATTATCAGAAGATGATTTTCTGGAGGAACAATTGCTTTCCCCATATAAAATGTACAATGAAGAAAATTGCCAAACGTTACCTTGGGTGTATGTTGATGGTTGCTCTTACCATGCCACTATTGATAATGAACGCAGATTAGTCGCTGGCATTGGTATAACTGAAGCAAATGGATTCCCAAATATATCTATAGGTTTCAACATTGGACCAAAATCCAGTCAAGTTGCAGAACTAACTGCCGTTTTCAAAACCATTGAAATGGCTATTGAACATGGTATTCATGAATTTGTGATCATAATTGACTCAAATTATGTGCGTGACAGTTTTGTTGAATACCTGCCAACTTGGAAGAGAAATGGCATGCAGAAAAGCAATAACAAACCAGTCAAGCATGGCAAGTTGTTCTGCGAGATTGACAATCTGGTGGTATCCAATGATTTAACCATACACTGGAAAAAGACCAAGGGTCATTCCAGAGTTCTAGGTCCGGATAAGGAAGGCAATGACCTTGCGGATTCATTAGCCAAACAAGGAGCCATAACTGGAGAACTCCTTAATATTGACCACTTAATGGGTGCAATTCAGGTAGAAGCCATTACCAGAAACCAGGCAAAACAACAGAGTGAGCTTAATTTGGTACAATGGAGTCAGGATTCTCCTAGTGAGGACCTGATCAATAGTCAAAAAGAAGACCCCATTGTAGGCATCTTCTATAAACACATAGAAGATCCTGAAAGCAACCCGATCTCAAAAGATGATTGTATTGGCAAAGAAGATCTTAGAATCTTAATGAAATCCAGATCACAATTCAAGTTACAGGATGGTTTGTTAATTAGAACCTCCAAAACTGGCATTCAGCAATGGGTAGTACCCACCAAGTTCAGAGGTCTAACGCTTCAACATGCCCATGATGCTCCCACATCTGGTCATCGTGGTGCCAAACTCACGTACGAAATATTGCGTGACTACGCTTTTTGGCCACACATGTTGAAACATGTTCAAACCTACTGTCAAGGTTGTTTAATCTGTCCACAGTTCCAACCCACGGCGCCAACGCATAGAGCGCCATTGCAGAAAAGGGGGATGGTAATGCCATGGTCAGATATACAAATTGATTTTATTGGTCCGGTAACAAGGTCATCAAGAGGTAACAAATACATGTTAACAGTGACATGCCTGTTCAATAAATGGGTAGAATGCATTAGTGCACCTAACAATAGTGCTGAAACATGTGCAGCGTTGCTCATCAACCATGTATTTTCCAGATTTGGTTTACCCCAAAGAATCGAGTCAGATCGGGGGACCCACTTCACTAGCGAAGTGATGACCAAAATGTGGAAAATACTAGGGGTTAAAAGAAAGCTCCATTTTGCTTATAGAGCTGCCTCAAGTGGTGGTGTAGAGCGTTACAACCAGTCCATTGTTAAAATCCTCAAAAAGTTTGTGAGTGAAACGGGTAAAGACTGGGATGTAAAACTACCTCTAGTCTTAATGGCATTAAGAGCAACTCCAAGTAATGCTACCAAGATGTCACCTTTTGAACTGATGACTGGTAGAAGAATGGTTCTACCTCAGCATCTGCTGTACCGTACATCAGACCAAAACTTGATAAACGCTGCCAATACACATCAATATGTGGAGAACCTAAGAAAGCACCTGCAATATGCATTTGCTCAAAGGAATTTAGAAAGAGCCGCAACTGCCACTAAAACCTATTATGATCTCAAAACATCCAAAAAGGAATATGAAATAAATGATAAAGTTTATCTTTATAACTTTGGAAGAGATCAGGTTAGGGAGAAGAAATTTCTTCCCTCATGGAAAGGTCCTTTCGTCATTACTGACAAAATATCTCCAGTGGCCTATAAAATAAGGATCCCCAAAAATGAAAGTTTCATAGATAAATTGGTCCATATCAATCAATTGCGGGCATGTCATCCCAGATCCCAACTACAAGTCATAGAGGGAGAATGAAGTGTCATATCCCCAAATGAACTAAAGACATACTGTAGTTTAAAGATGCCCAACTGATAAACATGAATGCTCAAAATAACAAACTTTCTACATAAGAGACTGTCTATGAGGTATACGGTTGATCATCATCAAATACCACTGACTTTAAGCCAATTCAAATACATGTGTACTACATCTATTTGAAGTTGGAAGGGGGATTTATGTCAGAGTATATGAATATTATGATGAATATTACATATGTATACATATATATGTATATATATATATATATATGTATATTTTATACACTGTATATGTTAGATGAGACCTCAGGATTAATTGAACATGAGTTTGTTGAACACAGCTTCTAATCCACAGGGGGTCCCAACCCCCTACCAGATGAGAGCTGGGTGAATACACGTTTATCAGGATTGAAAATCAGCCTAGCTTTTGAAGCACGACCTCCTGCTGTGTAAAATACAGACATTTTCCAAAAGGAATTAACTCAGTGACCATGCTCATTTGACTATATGCAGAGTTTTATGACTCTAAGACATTTGGTCTACCCAATTTAAAACGATCACTTAAAAGGATAAAATCTAAAATAGTTGGATAAACATAGTACTTACAGGAAACCCCTTTGATTATTTAGAATAAATGATCTGTGTTTTGGGTGGAGAATATGCTTGGGAGCCCTCTGGAATTTGTCACCTAAAGCTTTATAGATTCAAAGTAAGACATACGTACTGCAGACCCACAGCTGGGGGGAAGGTGAGACAAATAGAATTAAATACATTTTGCGAAGGGAACAATGCCAGTTTTCCATGTATGTTTAAAATGATTCATGATATATATATTGAAATTAAACACATCATATTAAATAGATAATTGCTGCAGGGGATATTTGTGTAGGAAATAGATTCAGAATTGGTATAGATTGGATAACCATTTTTATGGTCCCATATTTGGAGTGCATATATATAAAATACTTAATCTTATTTCAGATGGACCATAGACATATGAATGCTTAGATCATTTCTAACGGTTGTTTCCATTTCTATTGCAGGCATCAATTCATGTGTGCAGAGATTATCGAAGACATAGAGCATGCTATATCATATGAAAATATATTAGATATATAAATGCCATAAATTTCAAAATAATTAGTAATATTAAATTGCATTAATATAAATTAATATAATACAATATAAATAATGTTAGACACATGTTTCATATCAAAATGACCAGAGAGGTAATGTAATCTTACCCAGCTGTGATTGGTATTGCGAACTTATTAATATGAAGAAAATTATGGTAGTTATTACACATTTTAAAAAAAGATGTTTAAATGTATAGCTTTATTTTTTTTTTGTCATGCTGCATTTGTTCTGTGCTGGCTGTTTGTAATACTGCCACCCGATGGACAAGGTACGGTGTTGCGACACAGGTATTACAGCCAGGAGATGATTGGCTGTTAAAGAATGCATCTCCTTAGCAACGCACACTCACAAGGTAAGCCAATAGCAGGGACAAGGTTTCGAAGGGCCACCCATATTTCACACCAATGATTAGACAATAAGTTGTATGCAGAAGAAAAAAAAGAGAGACTGGCTGCTGAGTTTTGGAACTGACTGAAACTGTTTGGGTGGGACACAGTCAAACTATAAAACAAAGTGGGCCATACTTCTCTTCCATTGCAATTACACTTATTTTATATGAGGTGGGAAAAATCTTGAAGCTGAATATCATTTTGGTAACGTATATATATATATAAAAAGAAAAAGGGTTGCAATTAATATTTTAACACAGATATATGCATAATAGCTGTAATTTATATTCAGTCTGTATATGGTTAAACAAATCCTTGCTGCTAAATTATTTTATCTGTACAACTATAGAGTGATAACTCAGAATTGGGTTTTTACATAAATAAATATATACAATTTCTGATGTTTTTAATAGAAGTGTATATTGTACTATTGCTTAAATTAACACTGTAAATCATATTGCTGAATGTTTGTAACTGCTATTTTAGGTCTCATTGTAATATTTTAAATGCAGCTCTGAATGAAAGATTGGTTTTAAAGTAAATTGGCATGAGCTTTGCATAGCATATTTTAAATAGTTTTTGTTTTAACGCATATAATATTGACTCATATTCTAATCATTACAAATATTTATGTATCAACATGTTCATAGTTATTTACTAATAATAAAGAATTCAGATATTTAGATTAATTTTATTGTCTTAGCAAATGTATGTTTGATTGCAGGTTTAGTTTAAAGGAAGATATATATTCCCTGCCATATACTCACACACAGTTTAGAGAATACTGCTAAGATTTTCATAAATATACTGACAATATATATATATATATATATATATATATATATATATATATATATATATATATATATATATATATATATATATATATATATATATATATATATAAAGCAAGAAAAAAACGTGTGTGTGAAAGAGTTAAAAACCCTTCCTCCAAAACACAGAACTGCGCTCTAAATAAACCTCTTAATAACAAAATTTAAAAAAAAAAAATTTTTTCACAATTGTGTGTACTTAATGTGTTCTAAATATTAGGATGACACCAAAATCAAACAATCAAATATTGTTAGTTTATGGAAATATACAACAAAATAACCAAAATATATATGGCAAGGTCAAATATTGTATTAAAAAAGGATAAATTAATTAGATCCCACGTAGTAGTGCAGATCAATTGTAGGTGTCGGCTGCTGTGTCTTAATAATCCTCCGGAATCTCATGGAGTGAGGTAGAAATCTAAAAGTAAAACGAGAAAGAAAGCGCACAAAGGCACCTACATAGTGCAAATCAATTTAATCAAACAATGATACAAGTGTATATTAAAACAGCTCCCCCGTAGGGTGTCTACTCACAAGAATCAACCTCAAACTTATGAGGTATGTTTGAGCATGTAGATTAAAATATCGCTCAGGACCGCTTGCTGTAAGTGCTTAGTCCAAGGAGTCAGGACAAAAAACCTGAATGCCGGGTATCGCTGTTTGTACCAAGAAATCTTGACAGGTATTTCCCCCGGCTTCTTGTCTTACTCGCGTCCACTCTGGCCACGCCCACCTTGCGTTTGTCTTTGTGGAACAGCGATCAGCTGTTGGTGAATCTTTACGGACCATTTGTTTGTGAAAAATTGTGCTCCAAAAACTTCTGCCAGAGTGGACGCGAGTCTTTCTTTCTCGTTTTACTTTTATATATATATATATATATATATATATATATATATATATATATATATATATACACACAAATACAAAATTTGGTTTAGCACACCTAACAAAAAGTTTATATACACATCTTTGGGAGTGCTACCAATATGACCCAGTAATTACACAAACAAAAAAGGTATTGGCGCATATCCATTTTCAAAAGCACAACATATTTTTTGAACTGCTGCAAAAAAATTGCCTGCAAACATCAAGAGACAACTATTCTTTTTTAATAAAATTGGGATCTTAGTCACACAATATGGCCATATTTTGCTTAGCCAGTCACCACTTACAAGGTGCCCCAATATAGACTGGTCCTAACACTACAGTCCTTTGCCACAGTGGGCTGAATCATTCCTGATTTTACTCTTCATAATAGAATGAGACTCCCTGGCTTAATATTCACAACTCTATTACTCTGTCATGAGCACACCTGTTATATATATACAGGGAGTGCAGAATTATTAGGCAAGTTGTATTTTTGAGGATTAATTTTATTATTGAACAACAACCATGTTCTCAATGAACCCAAAAAACTCATTAATATCAAAGCTGAATAGTTTTGGAAGTAGTTTTTAGTTTGTTTTTAGTTATAGCTATTTTAGGGGGATATCTGTGTGTGCATGTGACTATTACTGTGCATAATTATTAGGCAACTTAACAAAAAACAAATATATACCCATTTCAATTATTTATTTTTACCAGTGAAACCAATATAACATCTCAACATTCACAAATATACATTTCTGACATTCAAAAACAAAACAAAAACAAATCAGTGACCAATATAGCCACCTTTCTTTGCAAGGACACTCAAAAGCCTGCCATCCATGGATTCTGTCAGTGTTTTGATCTGTTCACCATCAACATTGCGTGCAGCAGCAACCACAGCCTCCCAGACACTGTTCAGAGAGGTGTACTGTTTTCCCTCCTTGTAAATCTCACATTTGATGATGGACCACAGGTTCTCAATGGGGTTCAGATCAGGTGAACAAGGAGGCCATGTCATTAGATTTTCTTCTTTTATACCCTTTCTTGCCAGCCACGCTGTGGAGTACTTGGACGCGTGTGATGGAGCATTGTCCTGCATGAAAATCATGTTTTTCTTGAAGGATGCAGACTTCTTCCTGTACCACTGCTTGAAGAAGGTGTCTTCCAGAAACTGGCAGTAGGACTGGGAGTTGAGCTTGACTCCATCCTCAACCCGAAAAGGCCCCACAAGCTCAACTTTGATGATACCAGCCCAAACCAGTACTCCACCTCCACCTTGCTGGCGTCTGAGTCAGACTGGAGCTCTCTGCCCTTTACCAATCCAGCCACGGGCCCATCCATCGGCCCATCAAGTCTCACTCTCATTTCATCAGTCCATAAAACCTTAGAAAAATCAGTCTTGAGATATTTCTTGGCCCAGTCTTGACGTTTCAGCTTGTGTGTCTTGTTCAGTGGTGGTCGTCTTTCAGCCTTTCTTACCTTGGCCATGTCTCTGAGTATTGCACACCTTGTGCTTTTGGGCACTCCAGTGATGTTGCAGCTCTGAAATATGGCCAAACTGGTGGCAAGTGGCATCTTGGCAGCTGCACGCTTGACTTTTCTCAGTTAATGGGCAGTTATTTTGCGCCTTGGTTTTTCCACACACTTCTTGCGACCCTGTTGACTATTTTGAATGAAACGCTTGATTGTTCGATGATCATGCTTCAGAAGCTTTGCAATTTTAAGAGTGCTGCATCCCTCTGCAAGATATCTCACTATTTTTGACTTTTCTGAGCCTGTCAAGTCCTTCTTTTGACCCATTTTGCCAAAGGAAAGGAAGTTGCCTAATAATTATGCACACCTGATATAGGGTGTTGATGTCATTAGACCACACCCCTTCTCATCACAGAGATGCACATCACCTAATATGCTTAATTGGTAGTAGGCTTTCAAGCCTATACAGCTTGGAGTAAGACAACATGCATAAAGAGGATGATGTGGTCAAAATACTTATTTGCCTAATAATTCTGCACTCCCTGTATATATATATATATATATATACACACAAGTCAAAAACTGCACCTTCGGATGAACTTACACAGACACTCAATCAAAAATCTCTGTGAAACAAAATACTATACCCCTGTTGGTCACCATTTCACTAAACCTGACCACTCCATCCAAAACCTCAAAACCAAGACTCTCAGAGGCAACTTCAAAAACACCATGGAAAGAAAAACCTTTGAAATGAAAATGATAACGCACTTCAACATGTTTAATTCTGGACTAAATGTGGACTCTGTGTTCTTAACACATTATCATTTTTTTTGTAATGTACTTTCATATAGTCAATTACATTGTATATTCCACACTCTCTATACATAGGTACACAGGTAAACCTATGTCCACACTTTTGCCATCATTATAATTCCTTTTTCTTTTTTTTTTCTTTCTTTCTTTCTTTCTTTCTTTCTTTCTTTCTTTCTTTCTTTCTTTCTTTCTTTCTTTCTTTCTTTCTTTCTTTCTTTCTTTCTTTCTTTCTTTCTTTCTTTCTTCTTTCCTTCGTTATTTCACTTCTTTCCTTTCTTCTTTCTTGACTATTTATTACTCCCCCTGTATAGATAATTTCACATCTTTATACTATTTTATTTCATGTTGATATATAACTTTATGTCAGTATATGCTCTATGTAAAACTATATATTTCCCCTGTCTGTTTCAAGATATAGGCCCCTATTTAACAAAGGTCTTGTGGACCTGATCCGACAGTGCGGATCAGGTCCGCAAGACCTCGCTGAATGCGGAGAGCAATACGCTCTCCATATTCAGCATTGCACCAGCAGCTCACAAGAGCTGCTGATGCAACGCCGTCCCCTGCAATCGGCCACCGGCAGGGAGGTGTCATTCAACCCGATAGTACTCGATCGGGTTGAATTGTTGCGATTCTGAGCAGGCGGACAGGGTTATGGAGCAGCGGTCTTTAGACCGCTGCTTTATAACTGCTGTTTCTGGCGAGTCTGAAGACTCGCCAGAAACTCGGGCCGTCAAGCTCCTTTCGGAGTTTGATAGATAGGCCCCATAATCTGTAAATTCAATTGAATTGGTCAGTATTGCTTCAGACTTGAGAAAGGAAGGAATACTTCTGAAAGCTTGGTCATCTTATAAATGTATAGTTAGCCAATAAAAAAAATTATCATTGTCAATGCAATAATCTTGTTATATTAGTATATACTTGCTGCATTAGGCATAAAAATACATTTGAAGATGATGATCCAGGATGTAGTCAGACTTTGGGAGAAAATAATCCAATGGGAAATGTGAGTTTGAAAAAAAATTCACCTGCACAGTTAAACTTGCAAACTGTAACACTAACATAAAAAATTGCATATGATGTAGATGGAAACTATTATTTTGTTACTAAGGGAATTTATTTTCTTTATGGATCAGAGGAATGTTTTTATATTTGATACCCATTTTATACTATATCCTATATCCTATACTATATTGTATATCCTATACGATCGGGCTAATTGACACCCCCTGCTAGTGGCCGATTGGCCGCGAATCTGCAGGGGGTGGCATTGCACAAGCAGTTCACCAGAACTGCTTGTGCAATGATAAATGTCGACAGCGTATGCTGTATCGTATAATGTCCGCTCGTACTTTGGTCAATTGGCTCCAAAGAGTTAAACTTGCAATTGAGGACTTGGCTTGTTAAATCTTGTGGGACTCTTTATATAATGTTACTCAACACCTGGTTTTGCAAATTATCTGTAAAATAGTAATTGTTATTCAATGTATAATTGTTATGAATATGTTAAAAGGACATTGAAGATTACCCATTTATACAGCCCATGTTTTTAATGAACATTGTGATGATTTTCAGATTCCTAACCAAGCCTCAAAGTTTTAGATATATACTGATGTCTACAGCCTCATGCTTGCTCCTGTTTGTATAATAGATTTTTTTCATATGCAGGGGGGAGCGGGGAGTGTCTGCTTTTCCTGATTTTCAAGCCCATTGCAGTGGGTGTCCCAGGCTAACTTCGCCAACAGTGCAAAATTGGGAGCTTCTAAGTAAGCTTTTAAAAGGTTTTATACTGGATTTGTATATCAGTATCTGTGCATATTCTTCTTTATAGCAGTGTCTATATTATAGCAGTGTCTATTACATGCAGTTAAATAAAAATTGGTGTATACTGTCCCTTTAAGTTTTTTTTATGTGAAATCAGATCACAAATTAAGTTAATAAAAAAAGGATAGTTTATAAACGTCTGTGATGTGATAATCCTTTCATTACACTATAAAGCTTAGCAAAGGGGTGGGCTGTAAGTTGTTAATGTATATCCATCATGTGTGATTGAATTAGCAAAAGAGGTCCCTGGTTTTTTTTTTTTGTAAGAGAGCTGACCATGAAGTAATGTTGATGTAATCAGTAGGATATGTACAGCTTAGAGTTTATATGGGATATCTGGGAGTGACTAATTGCTGAAGGAAAGATCACATTACCCTCTCTGGAACACTGCCAAGACTAGAGTTTTACAAATGTCAGCAGTCTAATGGGTATTTAAACTCATTGTCAGTGTAGAGTATTGTAACTGTCTACCCTAGAGAGAAGACCTCTAATATACTCCATACCGTCTAGGACTCCCAGAGAGGACATAATTATCAGGGTAATATGACAATGTATTACTTTATTTTGTTATTGTATTTAAACTGTGTGGCAATAAGTTCTATCTCTTCTTTAATAAATGTGTGATTGATTATTTGTGAAAGTATTTTCATTTGTGCTTGGAGGGTTTTATATATATACTAGTCCTAAAGCCCGTTCACACGGGCCGTGTGGTTTATTTTTATTTTTATATTCTCTCTCTCTCTCTGCCCTATCTCTCTCTCTCCCCTCTTTCTCCCCCCTGTCTCTCTCACTCTCTCCCCCTGTCTCTCTCACTCTATCCCCCCTGTCTCTCTCACTCTCACTCTCACTCCCCTGTCTCTCTCTCTCTCCCCTGCCTCTCTCTCCTCCCCCCTGTCTCTCTCTCTCTCCCCTGTCTGTCTCTCTCTCTCCCCTCTCTCTCTCCCCCCCTGTCTCTCTCTCTCCCCCCCTGTCTCTCTCTCTCCCCCCCTGTCTCTCTCACCCTCTCCCCCTGTCTCCCTCTCCCCTGTCTCTCTCACCCTCTCCCCTGTCTCCCTCTCCCCTGTCTCTCTCACCCTCTCCCCTGTCTCCCTCTCCCCTGTCTCTCTCTCCCTCTCCCCTGTCTCCCTCTCCCCTGTCTCCCTCTCCCCTGTCTCTCTCTCCCTCTCCCTTGTCCCCCTGTCTCCCTCTCCCCTGTCTCCCTCTCCCCTCTCTCCCTCTCCCCTGTCTCCCTCTCCCCTGTCTCCCTCTCCCCTGTCTCCCTCTCCCCTGTCTCCCTCTCCCCTGTCTCCCTCTCCCCTGTCTCCCTCTCTCCCTCTCCCCTGTCTCCCTCTCCCCTGTCTCCCTCTCCCCTGTCTCCCTCTCCCCTGTCTCCCTCTCCCCTGTCTCCCTCTCCCCTGTCTCTCTCACCCTCTCCCCTGTCTCCCTCTCCCCTGTCTCTCTCTCCCTCTCCCCTGTCTCCCTCTCCCCTGTCTCCCTCTCCCCTGTCTCCCTCTCCCCTCTCACCCTCTCCCCTGTCTCCCTCTCCCCTGTCTCCCTCTCCCCTGTCTCCCTCTCCCCTGTCTCCCTCTCTCCCTCTCCCCTGTCTCCCTGTCTCCCTCTCCCCTGTCTCCCTCTCCCCTGTCTCCCTCTCCCCTGTCTCCCTCTCCCCGTCTCCCTCTCCCCCTCTCCCCTCTCTCCCTCTCCCCTCTCTCCCTCTCCCCTGTCTCCCTCTCCCCTGTCTCCCTCTCTCCCTCTCCCCTGTCTCCCTGTCTCCCTCTCCCCTGTCTCCCTCTCCCCTGTCTCCCTCTCCCCTGTCTCCCTCTCCCCTGTCTCCCTCTCCCCCTCTCCCCTCTCTCCCTCTCCCCTCTCTCCCTCTCCCCTGTCTCCCTCTCCCCTGTCTCCCTCTCCCCTGTCTCCCTCTCCCCTGTCTCTCTCACCCTCTCCCCTGTCTCCCTCTCCCCTGTCTCTCTCTCCCTCTCCCCTGTCTCCCTCTCCCCTGTCTCCCTCTCCCCTGTCTCCCTCTCTCCCTCTCCCCTGTCTCTGATCAGCTGCTTTCAACGGCTATTTGCGTGCGCGTGCGCAGGGTGCGAGGGTGCGTGCGCATTCTGCAAGGGGGATCTCATGTCAACGATTAGTTGCGTGCGCGTGGGTTCGCGTGCGCATGTGAGTGCGAGGGTGCGTGCGCATTCTGCAAGGGGGATCTCATGTGTCGCGGTGAAAGTTTTGTCAGCTACGCTAAGTGGGTGCGAGGGTGGTGCGTGCGCATTCAGCAAGGGGGGTCAAAGTGCTCACATCAGTTTCAAGGGGGGTCAAAGTGCTGACATCAGTGGGTGCGAGAGTGCGCGCGTGCGAAGTATCAACAGCTGGCCAAGGGTGCGCGTGCGATCAGCGGCAAGAGTTTGTCTGAACTGCGCATGACGGCTTCAGACAAACTCTTGTCTTTTATAATATAGGATATAATTCTGTTTGTACAAGGCTCAGTATTAATATGGTCTTATATATAATATAATATTGTGTGGTAGGTTTTAAAGGGACATGAAGCCCATTTTTTTCTTTTATGATTCAGATAGGGCTTTTAATTTTAAACACATTTCCAATATACTTCTTTTATTAAATTGTCCTTATTCTCTTGGTATCATTTGTTAAACAAGCAGCAATGCTCTATAGGGAGCTAATAAAACATATCAAGTGATCCAATGACCAGAAACATATATTTTCAGCAACCACTTAGCAGCTAGCCCCCAGTATTGCATTACTCCTTCTGAGTCTACCTAGGTATGCTTTTCAGCAAAGGATACCAAGAAAAGGAAGCTAATTAGACAAAATAAGTTAATTGTAAAGTTTTTTTAAATTGTATGCTCTATCTGGATAATGAAATAAAATGCTGGGGTTTTATCTCCCTTTAAGTGTTGTATACAGAAATATATAGGAATAACTATTTATAAATACAAAGAACATTTTCCACTATGTGAAGAACATTAAAATGCAAAATATTTACATTAAATACACAGTATTTTTTTTTTAATAAAAAATATTTTTCAAGTTCTTAGGTATTTGAGTGGAAGATGCTCCAAAGTATGTATATATATGTGTATATATGTATTTATGTATATATATATATATATATATATATATATATATATATATATATATATATATATATATATATATATATATACATACATACAAGTGTGTATATGTGTATATATGTATGTATATACTGTACATAAATACACATGTATATGTACATATGTATGCACACACACACATACACACACTTATATGTATACACACACACACACACACTTATATGTATACACACACACACACACACACACTTATATGTATACACACACACACACACACACACACACACATACATACACACACTTATATGTATACACACACACACACACACTTATATGTATACACACACACACACACACTTATATGTATACACACACATACACACACACACACACACTTATATGTATACACACACACACACACACTTATATGTATACACACACACACACTTATATGTATACACACACACACACACACACATACACACACTTATATGTATACACACACACACACACACACACACACTTATATGTATACACACACACACACTTATATGTATACACACACACACACACACACTTATATGTATACACACACACACACACACACATACACTTAAATGTATACATACACACCTAAATACATATTAAGATACATACATATATATATATAGACCATCAGGGCTGGTGCTAGACTGTTTTGCACCCTAGGCAAGACCAGCTACTTGCGCCCCTCCCCTCCTACCAAAAAAAATAAAAAAATGATTACGTACATTTGCTACTGGTTACTGCAATACACCTAAGTGTCATTACATGACCTGCTGGCCACCCTAATGCAGGTAAGTAACTGAAGGTAACTCAGTCTTTTACTCCTTGGCTTTTAGTGGATTAAAGAGAAGCCCTAGTGCATATTATTATTATTAATAATAATAACAATGATCAGAAACGTAAAAAATAGCCCTAGGTGAAATGGGGTGCTTCCTGTCACTTACTGTTTGTGTGAGAGGAGCAGATAGGATGATCTGGGGGATATGTGATGTGTGTGATGTGTATGTGTAGGGCAGTTACAGTGAGCAGGGGGCTGTGTGTGAGAGGAAGAGGCAGGTAGGGTGAACTGGTGGCTGTTTGTGTAAGAAGGGCAGCTAGAGTGAGCTGTAGGCTGTGTGTAGGTGTGTGAGAGGAAGAGGCAGGTAGGGTGAACTGGTGGCTGTTTGTGTAAGAAGGGCAGCTAGAGTGAGCTGTAGGCTGTGTGTTGGTGTGTGAGAGACAGACAGCTAGAGTGAGCTGTAGGCTGTGTGTTGGTGTGTGAGAGACAGACAGCTAGAGTGAGCTGCAGGCTGTTTGTAGGTATGTGAGAGACAGACAGCTAGAGTGAGCTGTAGGCTGTGTGTTGGTGTGTGAGAGACAGGCAGCTAGAGTGAGCTGTAGGCTGTGTGTAGGTGTGTGAGAGACAGGCAGCTAGAGTGAGCTGTAGGCTGTGTGTAGGTGTGTGAGAGACAGACAGCTAGAGTGAGCTGTAGGCTGTGTGTAGGTATGTGAGAGACAGGCAGCTAGAGTGAGCTGTAGGCTGTGTGTAGGTGTGTGAGAGACAGACAGCTAGAGTGAGCTGTAGGCTGTGTGTTGGTGTGTGAGAGACAGACAGCTAGAGTGAGCTGTAGGCTGTTTGTAGGTATGTGAGAGACAGGCAGCTAGAGTGAGCTGTAGGCTGTGTGTAGGTGTGTGAGAGACAGGCAGCTAGAGTGAGCTGTAGGCTGTGTGTAGGTGTGTGCGAGACAGACAGCTAGAGTGAGCTGTAGGCTGTTTGTAGGTATGTGAGAGACCGGCAGCTAGAGTGAGCTGTAGGCTGTGTGTAGGTGTGTGAGAGACAGGCAGCTAGAGTGAGCTGTAGGCTGTTTGTAGGTATGTGAGAGACAGGCAGCTAGAGTGAGCTGTAGGCTGTGTGTAGGTGTGTGAGAGACAGGCAGCTAGAGTGAGCTAGGGGCTGTGTGTAGGTATGTGAGAGACAGACAGCTAGAGTGAGCTAGGGGCTGTGTGTAGGTATGTGAGAGACAGGCAGCTAGAGTGAGCTGTAGGCTGTGTGTAGGTGTGTGAGAGACAGACAGCTAGAGTGAGCTGTAGGCTGCATGTAGGTGTGTGCGAGACAGACAGCTAGAGTGAGCTGTAGGCTGTGTGTAGGTATGTGAGAGACAGGCAGCTAGAGTGAGCTAGGGGCTGTGTGTAGGTATGTGAGAGACAGACAGCTAGAGTGAGCTGTAGGCTGTGTGTAGGTATGTGAGAGACAGGCAGCTAGAGTGAGCTGGGGGCTGTGTGTAGGTGTGTGAGAGACAGACAGCTAGAGTGAGCTGTAGGCTGTGTGTAGGTGTGTGAGAGACAGACAGCTAGAGTGAGCTGTAGGCTGTTTGTAGGTATGTGAGAGACAGACAGCTAGAGTGAGCTGTAGGCTGTGTGTAGGTGTGTGAGAGACAGGCAGCTAGAGTGAGCTGTAGGCTGTGTGTAGGTGTGTGAGAGACAGACAGCTAGAGTGAGCTGTAGGCTGTGTGTAGGTATGTGAGAGACAGGCAGCTAGAGTGAGCTGTAGGCTGTGTGTAGGTGTGTGAGAGACAGACAGCTAGAGTGAGCTGTAGGCTGTGTGTTGGTGTGTGAGAGACAGACAGCTAGAGTGAGCTGTAGGCTGTTTGTAGGTATGTGAGAGACAGGCAGCTAGAGTGAGCTGTAGGCTGTGTGTAGGTGTGTGAGAGACAGGCAGCTAGAGTGAGCTGTAGGCTGTGTGTAGGTGTGTGCGAGACAGACAGCTAGAGTGAGCTGTAGGCTGTTTGTAGGTATGTGAGAGACCGGCAGCTAGAGTGAGCTGTAGGCTGTGTGTAGGTGTGTGAGAGACAGGCAGCTAGAGTGAGCTGTAGGCTGTTTGTAGGTATGTGAGAGACAGGCAGCTAGAGTGAGCTGTAGGCTGTGTGTAGGTGTGTGAGAGACAGGCAGCTAGAGTGAGCTAGGGGCTGTGTGTAGGTATGTGAGAGACAGACAGCTAGAGTGAGCTAGGGGCTGTGTGTAGGTATGTGAGAGACAGGCAGCTAGAGTGAGCTGTAGGCTGTGTGTAGGTGTGTGAGAGACAGACAGCTAGAGTGAGCTGTAGGCTGCGTGTAGGTGTGTGCGAGACAGACAGCTAGAGTGAGCTGTAGGCTGTGTGTAGGTATGTGAGAGACAGGCAGCTAGAGTGAGCTAGGGGCTGTGTGTAGGTATGTGAGAGACAGACAGCTAGAGTGAGCTGTAGGCTGTGTGTAGGTATGTGAGAGACAGGCAGCTAGAGTGAGCTGGGGGCTGTGTGTAGGTGTGTGAGAGACAGACAGCTAGAGTGAGCTGTAGGCTGTGTGTAGGTGTGTGAGAGACAGACAGCTAGAGTGAGCTGTAGGCTGTGTGTAGGTGTGTGAGAGACAGGCAGCTAGAGTGAGCTGTAGGCTGTGTGTAGGTATGTGAGAGACAGGCAGCTAGAGTGAGCTAGGGGCTGTGTGTAGGTATGTGAGAGACAGACAGCTAGAGTGAGCTGTAGGCTGTGTGTAGGTATGTGAGAGACAGGCAGCTAGAGTGAGCTGTGGGCTGTGTGTAGGTATGTGAGAGACAGGCAGCTAGAGTGAGCTGGGGGCTGTGTGTAGGTATGTGAGAGACAGGCAGCTAGAGTGAGCTGGGGGCTGTGTGTAGGTATGTGAGAGACAGGCAGCTAGAGTGAGCTGGGGGCTGTGTGTAGGTATGTGAGAGACAGGCAGCTAGAGTGAGCTGGGGGCTGTGTGTAGGTATGTGAGAGACAGGCAGCTAGAGTGAGCTGTGGGCTGTGTGTAGGTATGTGAGAGACAGACAGCTAGAGCGAGCTGGGGGCTGTGTGTAGGTATGTGAGAGACAGGCAGATAGAGTGAACTGGGGGCTGTGTGTAGGTATGTGAGAGACAGGCAGATAGAGTGAACTGGGGGCTGTGTGTAGGTATGTGAGAGACAGGCAGATAGGGTGAGCTGGGGGCTGTGTGTAGGTATGTGAGAGACAGGCAGCTAGAGTGATCTGGGGGCTGTGTGTAGGTATGTGAGAGACAGGCAGCTAGAGTGAGCTGGGGGCTGTGTGTACTGACAATGAAAGTTGGGACCAAAGGATTAGTGCACATTAGTGATGTCGCAAACCTAAAAATTTGGGTTCGCAAACGGCGAACACGAACTTCCGCAAAAGTTCGCGAACTGGGCGAACCGCCATAGACTTCAATAGGCAGGCGAATTTTAAAAACCACAGGGACTCTTTCTGGCCACAATAGTGATGGAAAAGTTGTTTCAAGGGGACTAACACCTGGACTGTGGAATGCCGGAGGGGGATCCATGGCAAAACTCCCATGGAAAATTACATAGTTGATGCAGAGTCTGGTTTTAATCCATAAAGGGCATAAATCACCTAACATTCATAAATTGTTTGGAATAACGTGCTTTAAAACATCAGGTATGATGTTGTATCGATCAGGTAGTGTAAGGGTTACGCCCGCTTCACAGTGCGCAGTGTAGGTGATATACCTGCCCTGATCATGCTTTGCAGACCAGGTATCAGTGGTCAGCCTTGCCCCAACACTGTGTGCCAGACATGCCATTATATCAGACTTATATGGCTTTGGCGTTGCTTTTTGGTAATTAGAAGGCTGCTAAATGACACTGCGCACCACACATGTTTTATGCCCAGCAGTGAAGGGGTTAATTAGGGTGCATGTAGGCAGCTTGTAGAGTTAATTTAGCTTAAGTGTAGTGTAGTAGACAACCCAAAGTATTGATCTAGGCCCATTTTGGTATATTTCATGCCACCATTTAACCGCCAAATGCGATCAAATAAAAAAAATTGTTCACTTTTTCACAAACTTTAGGTTTCTCACAGAAATGATTTACAAACAACTTATGCAATTATGGCATAAATGGTTGTAAATGCTTCTCTGGGATCCCCTTTGTTCAGAAATAGCAGACTTATATGGCTTTGGCGTTGCTTTTTGGTAATTAGAAGGCTGCTAAATGCCACTGCGCAACACACGTGTTTTATGCCCAGCAGTGAAGGGGTTAATTAGGGAGCATGTTGGCAGCTTGTAGAGTTAATTTTAGCTTAAGTGTAGTAGAAAACCAAAAGTATTGATCTAGGCCCATTTTGGTATATTTCATGCCACCATTTCACCGCCAAATGCGATCAAAT